>NW_026779798.1:0-71786 GCF_030144855.1 Hypanus sabinus
AATGTAGGGCGGAACTCTGTGAAACATGTTAACCTGATCGTGCATCCGGCAATGTAAAAAGACGAGTGCGGTTGAGTGATGTTGGATGGGCGATACGGTCCGTCTAAAGAAAAGGACAAAAGGGGTTGCAACAAATCAGACAGGAGATACAACAGCGTTCCTCAGCGGAAGAAGAAGAACAGCCACCACCAGAGAAAGCGCCCCACACACCGGAGAATGCATCCGTCTGGAAGCCACGCGCGGGAAAGAGGAGAGTCGGGACACAGTGCCAGATTATCCACGTCTTCCGAAACTATGGATTGCACAATTACCTCATACCCCAAAACCCGTCTCCTCCTCCAAGCTGGATACAATGCACGCAGCTCATAAGCGTATCGTTTTGTACAACTTCCCTAAGTGTGTGTTTTGTGGAAGAGAGTTCAGCATATCGTTCCAGACAAAATACAAAGCGTTGCTCTGCAGGGATAGGTAAGGCAACTTGCAGTGTGTAGATACAATAACTCATGTAACCAGGGTTCGGGCCTAATGTCATGTGGGCACATACTATACTGTCAAGTCTCTGACCACGTGTGCAATTATCGGGACACTCCAGTTACAGCGTGTTACGGTAGGACACGTTTTCAGTTCCAATATTCTAGGTTTAGTCTCTATCAGTGAGGGCCGGTGGCTGTAACACCACTGCACATTGTGATTTTCATCCAGATCTAACAGCTGTAACTTCCCGCTTCCACATGTGCACTAAAGCAATGTATCCCCACCTCGTCGTATCTATGGACATTTGCCAGAAGGGTTGTGTGGCTGATAAGGGCAGTGGGCGTTTTACACTCTGAACTTCCACTGTCCCTTCCGGTGAACGGAATTATTATCAAACTCCCTACACGGCCTTACACTGCGCCGGAGATTCAATGGTCCATTTGTCTATAAAGTAAGATCTTTGCCCTCACTCTACCAAGTCCGGATCAGCTTCCGTTATGTTGTGGAAAAAAAACACAAACCTGAATTAGAAATTTAAAGAGATAATTTCAATATAATTGAACAGAACTATTGCTCATCCCAGTTTGGCAAAAGAATAAACCAGGGAAGGCAGTGCACCCGTGACTGACAAGGGAAATTAGGGATAGTATCAAGTCCAAAGAAGAAACATAAAAATTAGCAAAAAAAAACAAAAACCGGCACACCTGAGGACTGGGAGAAATTCAGAGACGAGCAGAGGAGGACAAAGGGCTTAATTAGGAAAGGGAAAAAGATTATGAGAGAAAACTGGCAGGGAACTTAAAAACTGACTGTTTATAGATACGTGAAAAGAAAAAAAGATTGTTCCGGACAAATGTAGGTCCTTTCCAGTCAGAAACAGGTGAATTGATCATAGGGAACAAAGACATGGCAGACCAATTGAATAACTACTTTGGTTCTGTCTTCACGAAGGAGGACTTAAATAATCTTCCGGAAATAGTAAGGCACCGAGGGTCTAGTGAGATGGAAGAACTGAGGGAAATACATGTGATATGGGAAGTGGTGTTTGTTAAATTGAAAGGATTAAAGGCAGATACATCCCCTAATCTGAGGAAAGACATTCTTGCCATAGAGGGAGTACAGAGAAGGTTCACCAGATTAATTCGTGGGATGTCAGGACTTTTATATGAAGAAATATTGGATCGACTAGGCTTATACTCACTGGAATTTAGAAGATTGAGGTGGGATCTTATTGAAACGTATAAATTTCTAAAGGGATTGGACAGGCTAGATGCAGGAAGATTGTTTCCGATGTCGGGGAGGTCCTGAACGAGGGGTCACAGTTTAAGGATAAAGGGGAAGTACCTGAAGTACAGATCTGAACCGACATAGTGGTAGTTTAACCGCCGCCGTAATGTGTCTCGGATTTGAAATTTAAAATTTTAATTTTAATTCCCCAGCGTCCGAGATAGACCTGGATCTGTCTCCTAATTAACTGTTCAGTTGTCCCAGTGTTAGTCGATAGTGGTTAATACCTCAGGCAACGATCACTAATGTACTCACACACTCCCGGAATCCCGTATCTCGGAGGAACTGTGATATTATATGTAACTACTGGATACTCGGGAAAATTACAGTTGACATGAAGAGAAAACGGAGAGCTTGTGATTTCGCTAATCACGTTGCTTGCTCTACAGGTGAAACTTCCGTCTGTCCGTAGCACTCCAGAAACAGTGAGTGTGCTGTTACCGGCACTCAGCTCAAACCTGCCGCCGGGAATGATCTTGTTATTCTCCTCAAGCCACAGGTAAGAGACATCCGTGCCTGTTGCGGAGCAGGTTAGTCTGACGGTGTCGCTGTACTCAATCAGCATGGTGGCATCAGATGTAACAGCGACATTGGAAACAGGTCCTGTTGAAAGATAGGGGATTGGTTAGTGCACGACACAAGAATAGAATCTGCAGATTTATGAGTTCCGTTACGAATCTGAAAATGAAATCAAACATTTATTAATCCATGAATAGTAAACATTAAGAAGTTATTCAATTTGATGGACATGATGTTTTGAGATGGACGTTACAGGGCTCGGGGAAAAATTGCGAAGGTTGGAGGTTGGCTAACTGTGTTCCATTCATCGGGACCAGTGGGCAGTACAAGCATACACGGTACAGGAACCCTGGTGCACAAAGGCCGTTGTAAATCCAGTGAAGAAGAAAAAAAGAGCTTACGAAAGGTTCAAAAAACAGGGTAATGATAGAGATCTAGAAACCTGTCAGATAAGCAGGAAGCAGCTTAAGAATAAATTAGGAGAGCCGGAAGGGGCCATGAGAAGGCCTTGCAAGACAGGGTTAAGGAAAACCCCAAGGCATTCTACAAGTATGTGAAGAGCAAGAGGATAAGACGTGAGAGAATAGGACCAATCAAGTGAGACAGTACAAAAAGGTGTATGGGATCGGAAAAGGTATTTAATGAAAACTTTGCTTCCGTATTCACTACGGTTAAAGATTTTGGCGATTGTAGGGATGATTTGAAGAGGACTGAAAACCCTTTGCCCATAAATATTAGGGAATAGGATGTACTGGAGATGTTAGAAATCATTAAGTTGGATAAGTCACCTGGACCGGAAGGGATGCATCCCAGGAAACCGTGGGAGGCGAGGGAGGAGATTGCTGAGCCTCTAGCGGTGATGTTTGCATCATCAATGAGGACGGGAGGGATTCTGGAGGATTGGGGCGCCTGCGAATGTTGCTCTCGTATTCAGGAAAGGGAGTATGGACAGCCCAGGAAATTAGAGACCAGTGGGTCTCATCAGCTTGATTGAATTTTTTGAAGATATGACGAAACACGTTGATGAAGCCGTAGATGTAGAATGTATGGATTTTTGAGCAGGATATTTGATAAGGTAGCCCATGCAAGAATCATAGGGAAAGTAAGAAGGCATGGGATCCAAGGTGACAAAGCTTTTGTGGATACAGAACTGGCTGCCCACAGAAGGCAAAAAGTATTGGCAGGCGGGTCATATTCTGCACAGAGACCGGTGACCAGTGGAGTGCCCTAGGGATCTGTTCTCAGACCCCTACTCTTTGCGATTTTTATAAATGAACTGGATGAAGAACTGGTTGGTTGGGCTCGTAAATTTGTTGATGACAGAAAGGTTGGGATGTTGTGGATAGTATAGAGGACTGTCAAAGTTTACAGTAGGACATTTACAGGATACAAAACTGGGTTGACATGTGGCAGGTGGAGTTCAACCCAGATAAGTGTGTGGTTGTTCATTGAGGTAGGTCAAAGTGACGGCAGAATATGCATATTAATGGCAAGGATCTTGGTAGTACGGATGGCCAGAGGGATCTTGTGGTCCGAGTCCAAAGAACAGTCAAAGCCGCTACCCAGGTTGACTCTATGGTTGAGAAAGCGGGCGGTGCATTGGTCTTCATCAACCGTCGGACTGAGTTTTACAGCTGAATGTAATGTTGCAGCTAGAAAGGACACTGGTGAGACCCTACTCGGAGTACGGTGCTCATTTCTGTCGCCTCACTAAAAGAAGAACGTGGAAACCATAGAAAGGGTGAAGAGGAGATTTACGAGGATGTTGCCTGGATTGCGGAGCATGCCTTAAGAGAACAGTTTGAGTGTACTCGACCTGTTCGCCTTGGAGAGACGGAGGATGGGAGGTGACCTGATAGAGGAGTTTAAGATGATGAGAGGCATTGATCGTGTTGATCGAGAGAGTCTTTTTCCCAGGGCTGAGATGGCTATTACGAGAGGG
Source organism: Hypanus sabinus (assembly GCF_030144855.1). Taxonomy (NCBI): domain Eukaryota; kingdom Metazoa; phylum Chordata; class Chondrichthyes; order Myliobatiformes; family Dasyatidae; genus Hypanus; species Hypanus sabinus. The sequence goes on from NW_026779798.1 coordinate 4,223, forward strand.
CATAGTTTTAACTTGCTTGGAAGTAGGTACAGAGGAGATGTCAGGGGTATGTTTTTTTACGGAGAGAATGGTGAGGGCGAGGAATGGGCTGCCGGCGGCTTTCGTGGAGGCGGAGACGTTAGGCTCTTTTCAGAGACTCCTGGATGGATACATGCAGGTGGACTTTCGCTACCGTCCCTACTGCCTTTCTGGTACCTCTTATCTGGGGGAAACTTTGTCTTGTGGGTTAGGGCATATTCATCTGCGAAACTGGCAAATTCACTTCAGATATTATCCGAAACACAACCTTTAAATTCTTCAATCAGAACTAACTCTCTTAAACCATAGAAATCCTCTTCCACCCTTTCTGCAGCGCACCAACGATGCAAGAGCTCACCCTTCTCATAGGCAAACTCTGTATACGTCTGATTCCACAGTATCTTTAAATCTCTGAACTTTTGTCTATACGCTTCAGGTACAAACTCGAGGGCCCGAAGGATAGCCTGTTTTACTTCCTCATAATCCTCAGACTCTTCCATGGACAATGCCGCATATGCCCGTTGAGCCTTTCCTTTTAATACACTTTGTAACAACTCCACCCACTGATCTCTTGACCACTTCTGATTCACTGCCACCTTTTCCAAATGCAAGAAGTAACTATCAACGTCCGTCTCCTCGAGCGGAGGTACTAACCTAAACTCTCTACTAACATTAAACTTCTCCGCTCGGTCTGCCTTGCTACCCACATGTTGCCATCTCTCCCTTTCAAACTGCCGTTGTTTCTCTTCCTCCTCCATCCTGCTTTCAGCTTCCTCTTTCCTCCTTTCAGCTTTCCTTTCTTCCTTCTCAGCTTCCAGCTGCCTCATCTGAAGTTCATGCATCTGAAGTTCATTCAGCTCTTTCGTTCTCCCTTTTCGCCTCCAACTGCTTTAGCAGGATCTTATAATCCATTTTCCACTTCTCCATCTCCAACCTTACTTTTTTCATCTCTAACTGAGCCCCCCCCCCCCCCCCATCAACTGGTTTCTTCTCAGGGAACAGGTTCAATGCATCAGGCATGAACACAGCCTTGGATATATAATTCAGGGCTATGGCCCTCTTTATCTCCCACTTTCTCATCGACGATTTCACCGCCGAGAGATTTAATCGTCTCGCAACACTCACCAATTCTAACTTCCTGGCATTCTCCAATGCACCAAAAGTCGCGTTCTTTATAAATTTGTCTGTTTCCATCTTTCCCGTCTGATTACCCACGCAACCATATCAGATAATGGACATAGCCGCATTCACAGGCACACCAAATTGGTAATTAAATCCCGGATGACCCCCCAATTTGTTACGTACCCCGTAACAGGGTGTCTAACCAGCAGAGAAAGAACTATCCGTTGGAGTCTGGTGGTACTATTTTCAAACAGTGTTTATTTGTAAAATACACAAATCAATATCAATAATGCAAATATATAGATAAAAACGTTAGCAATACTAAACCTAAAAGTGTGGGTATAATAACAATCAATAATAAACAAGTTCTATCAATATCTAGTGGATTATGAATTGTCATATGTCAATATGAATTTCAGTTCAGTTCATACGTGCTGAGGTAGATATTGGTCGTTGTGTTGTAATTGTTGGAGAGAGAGAGAGAGAGAGAGAGAGAGAGAGAGAGAGAGAGCAAGATGTAACAGCTACAGGAAGGCAAACCTTCCTTTTCGTTCTTGATCCGTCCATGTGTTGTGGCCATTCAGGTGCGAGCCCTCTGTCCTTCAGCAAGTCCGTTCTTCTGTGGTGGACTCGTCACTCTTGCAAGAGTGGACACAAAGACAAGCCACCACAGTGCTATAACACTGTGAGTTAAACTGACCGATCCTTTGTTTGGTCTCCGATGCCCCACACCTTCAGGTGGGTTCCAACACTCAAGCAGTGCTCAATAGTGTGTCTCCTGGTTGTCTCTGGGTGTCTCCCCAGACCTCACGTTTATCCCTACTCACGGGGTCTCAGTTGTCCATCAATTTTGAATTGCTGTGTCCATCAAACCAGCCCACTCCAGCTGTCCACTGAGGAATTTTAATGAACAGAATGGTACAAGGTGAACAACCCTCTGAGAGGCCATAAGTCTTTCAGAAGTCACAATATGGTGGATCAACAAGTCTCACTCCCCTGCTTTATCTCTCTCTTATCTGTAGCAGATGTTCCAATTCCATAATGTTTTTTCTCACATCTCTCTCTCTCTCATTAGCAGCATAGCAACAGTAACGGTTTGTGATTCTCCAAAGGGGGTGGGGCATGGGCAACTCTGCACCCTTCTGCCCATCAGAGCTGTTCTTCCTTCGTAACACCCCCATCATTCTGAGAATTTTCACTAGGATGAAAATTAACTAATACAGCGTTTTACAGGATTACAGAGTTTAACAAAAATACAGAAGTGTTCTTAACTACAAAGGTAATACAATTATAGATTCAACTCAGCATCAACTTTAATATGTTGTATCTCAGCATCAAATTCCTGTAGCATCAGTCTCCAGTCCAACAATCACACATCTCCTTTCTTTTCGTCATCCAAAATAAAATACTAAAGGGCTGTGATCCTAGCCCAAGTGCACACTACAAAATGTGAACCAATGCATGTGTAACTATACTGTGGTACATACAGAAGTTTGTGCAAATGCCAACCTCTCTTTTACTTTCAAACCCAACAGTCAATCTTCCATGGTGTTGTCTTGATTATTCACATGCTCTGTCAAATTCCCTCAAAACAAGATCCTGTCATTCAACGTGGCACCTGGTCAACCTTTGCCCCTTTTCCACTGAACTCTCACATGGTTAGCTTGCTGACCAGTGTGGAATAGGCCTTCACATACTCCTTTCATAGGAGTTATATTATCAACAATGTTTTCCAAACTTAGCCCATTCTCTAAACTTCCACACAGTTCTTTATTTTTGAGCAAGTCATTAATTCTATCTTCAGGACCCTTCGTTCTATTAGTTTTCAGTTTAAAATCCCTCTTTGTCAAAACAACACTTTTGGTTCTGTCTCTCCAAATCACCTCCTTGAATAACATCAGGCAGTTGTTTACCTTTAAATTCCAAAACAAACTGTAATTGATTCACAGGCACCTTGCTAACAAGCCAGTTTTCCTTCAGCCTGGTTACTGCTTCTAAAACCAATCCAGACTTTAAATTTTCTTTATTCAATTTAGGAACAACACCTTTCCCTTCTCCTTCAATAATATTCAGATCACCAGCTTTCATCTCCTCACTAACATTTAACACACCTTTTAATACAAACAACTGAGAATTCGCACTTTCCGCTGGTACCAAGTTTAACCCTTTCTTCACTAAACCAAGTCCATCTGACCCAAAAGGACTGCATTCCTTGTCAACTGAATCAGATACCTCAGACTTTTTCTGAGCTTCAACACAATGTTCAGTATCCTGTGACTCCACAGGTACTTCAACAAACTGATCATAAGCAAACGGGACATCTGCCTCTTCTAGGCTTCCAATACCAGTCTCCTTTTCAAATTGTAAGTTCCACTGATCCTCCCAGTTACTCTCTGGGCAACTCCTAGCAGCAGCTAACTCAACCCTGCGGGCTAAAACAACTTCATCTGCTAACCCAGCAGACTCCTTCAAGGTAATGCCATCCTTTTCATCTAGGACTGCCCTTACATCATTATCGGGAACACATTTAAATTTGTCAAATCAAGCCAGATAGATCATCCATGTCCTATCCTGGACCTTCTAGCTGCCTCATTTGTTTCTCATCCTTACTCTGTGCCTCTAGAAATTCCCTGTTGGCTAAGGGTAAATCTACCTCCTCTCATTTACCTTCTTTCACCTCCCTATTCCCCGCTTTAACATCCCCTATCCCCTCTTGGTACAGGGTCGGCAAAAACGTCTCAGCAAAATAAACAATGGTCTCATTTTCTCAGCCGCCTTTCTCGACATGCTGCGAGTGATTGCGCATGCGGGAGAGATCTTAGAATCTAGGGCCGGGTCCTCAGCACTCACAGGCTTGCTTGTCAGCTTCACTGCCGAACACACGTCACCACCTGTTAAATCATTACAAGAAGGACGTCCACAGCGTCTCTCGGTAATTCCGTCTTCACCCCTACTTCGACAGGTCCAGATACCAGGTCACATTTTAAAATGATCCTGTGAAAAGGTACAGCTTCTGTCACTCTTCCTATGCCTCTTAATACCACCTCTCCAGTTTCAGGACCGAAATCTAGCACCTTACTTAGGATCAATGACTGGTCATCCCCAGTATCCCTCCAGATTCTCACTGGAACTGGGGTTTCTCCTTCTTTCACAGACACCGTCCCTTCCGAAATAAATTTCTGACGGCCCTCTCGTACTCTAACTACATTTGCCTTCCTCGTCGACTTGCTGATCGACTCAATACACCCCAAAGGGACTGCCGTTTTCCCTTTTCCTGTCTCCTTCTTCGGTGCAAAGCACTTAGATGCAATATGACCAACCTTTCCACAATTATAACAGGTTAAGCCAGGAAACTTCCTGCCAGCTTGCTTGTCCTCCTCCTTACCTTTACCACTAGCTCCCAGCTTATTCTCTACCTTCGCCGGTGGACTTTCTCTACCGTCCCTCCTGCCTTTCTGGTAACTCTTATTTGGGGGAAACTTTGTCTTTTGGGTTAGGGGATATTCATCTGCTAACCTGGCAAATTCCGTTATAGACTTATTCGACTTCTCGTTCAGATACGTCCGGATATTATCCGAAACACAACCTATAAATTCCTCAATCAGAATTAACTCTCTTAAACGATAGAAATCCTCCTCCACCCTTTCTGCAGCGCACCAACGATCCAAGAGCTCAGCCTTCTCATAGGCAAACTCTGTATACGTCTGATTCCACAGTTTCTATAAACCTCTGAACTTTTGTGCATACACTTCAGGTACAAACTCGTAGGCCCGAAGGATAGCCTGTTTTACTTCCTCATAATCCTCAGACTCTTCCATGGACAATGCCACATATGCCTGTAGAGTCTTTCCTTTTAATACACTTTGTAACAACGCCACCCACTGATCTCTGGGCCACTTCTGATTCACTGCCACCTTTTCAAAATGCAAGAAGTAACTATCAACGTCCGACTTCTCGAACGGAGTTACTAACCTAAACACCCTACTAACATTAAAGTTCTCCGCTCGGTCTGCACCGCTACCGACATGTTGCCATCTCTCCCTCTCGAACTGCCGTTGTTTCTCTTCCTCCTCTATCCTCCTTTCAGCTTCCTCTTTCCTCCTTTCAGCTTTCCTTCCTTCCTCCTCTGCTTCCAGCTGCCTCATCTGAAGTACATGCTGCCTCTGCTTCTCCTTCTCAACCAACTCAGCACATTCTTTCTCCCTTTTCGCCTCCAACTCCTTTAGCAGGATCTCATACTCCCTTTTCCTCCTCTCCATCTCCAAATCTCCAACCTTATTTTTTCAATCTCTAACTGAGCCCCCCCCCCCTCCCCCATCAACTGGTTTCTTCTCAGGGAACAGGTTCAATGCATCAGGCATGAACACAGCCTTGGATATATAATTCAGGGCAATGGCCCTCTTTATCTCCCACTTTCTTATCGACGATTTCACCGCCGAGAGATTTAATCGTCTCGCAACACTCTCCAAAACAACCTTCCTGGCATTCTCCAATGTCCCCAAAGTCGGGTTCTTTATAAATTTGTCTATTTCCATCTCTTCTGGTTTCCCGTCTGGTTACCTACGCAACCAGATCAGATAATGGACATATATCCCGAATCACTGGCTCCCTATTTGTTAAATAAATCCCGGACGAGCCCCCAATTTGTTACGTGCCCCTTAACTGGGTGTCTAACCAGCAGAGAAGGAAGTATCCGTTGGAATCTGCTGGTACTATTTTCAAATAGTGTTTATTAGTAAAATACACAAATCAATATCAATAATGCAAATATATTGATAATACACGTTAGCAAAACTAAACCTAAAAGTGTGGGTATAATAATAATCAATAATAAACAAGCTCTGCCAATGTCTAGTGGATAATGAATTGTCATATGTCAATATAAGGTTCAGTTCAGTTCATAAATGCTGAGGTAGATGTTGGTCGTTGTGTTGTAATTGTTGGAGAGAGAGAGAGAGAGCAAGATGTAACAACTACAGGCAGGCAAACCTTCCTTTACGTTCTTGATCCGTCGATGTGTTGTGGCCATTCAGGTATCACCCCTCTGTCCTTCAGCTAGACCGTTCTCCTGTGGTGGACTCGTCACTCTGGCATGAGTGGACACACACACAAGCCCCCACCGGCCCTGCTATAAAGCTGTGGGTTAAACTGACCGATCCTTTGTTCGGTCTCCGATGCCCCACACCTTCACGTGGGTTCCAACACTCAAGCAGCGCTCAATAGTTTTTCTCCTGGTGTGTCTGAAGGGAGTCTCCCCAGACCTCACTTTTATCCTTACTCACGTGGTCTCAGTTGTCCATCAATTTTGAATGACTGTGTCCATCAAACCAGCCCACTCCAGCTGTCCACTGAGGAATTTTAATGAACAGGATGGTACAAGGTGAACAACCCTCTCAGAACCCATAAGTTTTTCAGAAGTCATAATATGGTAGATCAACAAGTTCACTCCCCTGCTTTATCTCTCTTATCTGTAGCAGATGTTCCAATTTTAGCATGTTTTCTCTTACATCTCTCTCTCTCTCTCATTAGCAGGATAGCAACAGTAACGGTTTGTGATTCTCCAAGGGGCGGGGGGTCATGGGCAACTCTGCAACCTTCTGCCCATCAGAGCTGTTCATTCTTCGTAACTCTGGCGTCCACATCTGACATAGGGAGTGTGTTTATAATCCATCTGCACCGAGTATAGGACGGGTATATTCCAGTATGACGAAATGACAAGATTGGCAGCGTCAGAGAACCTAAAATATCGTGAGAAGTGATGAATTTAGTCAATCAGGAAAAGGAAAAGTATGTAAAGCTCAGGAAGGTCGAATCAAACAGAGCCGTCGAGAATGTGTGTGAGGTCCTTAATGAGTAACTCACATCAGTATTTACCAAGGAGAAAGACAAGGAGGATAGGGAGATCAGTGCGGAGAGTACAAGTATACACAGGCATTTTGAAGTAAGGGAGGAGACAGTGTTGGGTCTCTTAGAGCGCATTAAGGCGTATACGTCTCCAGGCCCTGATGGGATATACCCCAAGTTACAGAGAGAGGCAAGTGAAGAGATTGCTGGGCCCTTGAGCAATATACTTGTGACCAGCCAAGCCACAAGCAAACTCCGGGAGAACTGGCTAGTACCTCATCTTGATCCGTCATTCAAGACGTGATACAGGGAATAATCCTGATGAACATTGAAACTGCCGAGAGACAGTCGGCTATGAACCAAGTGCTGATCAATGGGACCAGTGTAGACAGTGAGTGGATGGTCAGAACAGGTAAGGCCGGCCAAAGGCTGTTCCCGTGCTGTGTGATCCACCACTCCGAACACGCTGAATTAAAGATGGTGGCACCACAAGGCATTGATTTCAAAACTCCACACACCTCTCCAACGTGAAATAAACCGGACTGAACCACTTTGTCACCACTGCGAATATCTGGTTCTGTCAAGGTAATATACAGTTCGGACACTTCAGCTAAACAACTGGCAATTGATGAAGTTCCTGTGTCTACTTCGATTAATGTTGCTTCCTTACAGCAAAACTAACCCTCTCGCTGGGTCAGAATCAGTGATTAAACCTGTCCCAAACACTATGATTTCACCTGCACATTACTTGCAAATTGTAACTTGAACCATTTCACTGAGGGTCTGATGGAGACACAACCCCTGCCCTCAACACATGTGATCACATCTCCCCTGCTTCTGTCATTTCCAATTCCCTCAGATGGTTTTCCGATTCACCCTGAAGGTTATTGTACATTCAACTCGTTCTCAGAGCTGACAAACCATGTCTTCCCACTGCCTCTTCCACCTCTTTCCTCCACCTCCAGGGAAGCTGCATTTCCGTAAGACCAGAAGACCTCCTTCCAATCAGGCACTGATTCATCAATGCTGGAACCTTTCCTGTGATACCATGGGCTCCTGGCTTGCTTAGCAGCCTCAAGTGTGGCAACTGGTCACAGGCCTTTCGAAAATCCAAGTACACAACATCAACGTAGTCACCTCTCTCTGTCCTGCTTGTTCTTTCTTCAAATAAAAAATAGCCGAACATCCTGCTACTAATTCAATAAGCCAGCAACAACCTCCGACAAATAAGAGACCCCGTGAATTTAATGTTTCGAGTTTTTCAATCGTTCACTGATTGAAAACGATTGATGTATGTGCAAAGTAAATGCGATGTCAGGCAAATTCAGCAGCGGGAAATGGTCTCAAATGCAAATGATGGCGCTGCGATCCTGCAATTTGCTTCCAGTAAGTGAAAAATACACTGAAGGAGAAGGGCATCCATATCTTGCTGTCGACATTGACCCGTAGTTATCTCTGGGAGACGCAATCTCACCACAGTCTCTCCCCATTGCTCATTACCCGAAGTTTACAACTCCGGACAACTGTTAAAGATGGATTTTAAATTGGCCAACTTAAAATCAGTGCAAGCCCAGGCTAAGGGGGCACAATTAAATCTGTAGAAAGGGAATGTCCGCTGATCAAAAGAGAACATTATTCCAAATGCATAATATTTCATCAGAGTTGAGAGCGCCCTTGCTTCTGCTCACTCTGTGCAATAAACCCACAGCGATCTTTGCCCTGAGCTGTCGCTGGAGTTTATAATCCGACAATAAACTGGTCCCAAGGTGAACAATATCTCAAAGCGACGGCACCAGCCGAACGGAACCAGGATGCGGGTTATGATTCCTCTCTGGAGGTGGTAAAACGTCGCGCACTGAAGTATTAGTTCTAGTTCGGACCACAAGTTAGAAAAACTCATTCAAGCAAGGTGAGTCTTTGTGTGATTTAACACAAGCGTTGTGGAACAAGGTGTAGCGTTACGTGCTGAATAGACTGAAGTTCTGGTTTATGAGCGTGTTATCAACTGAACATTGCTCAGGGTGTGTTCACTTACTGTTAGTGACATAAAATTCAGATACTCGGATTCACTGAAACTAGACCTAGGAGTCCTGCATCAGGTAGGAACATGGACTGTATTCGGGAATGTTAAGGTGTTTTAATAATCCTACTTGTAACGGCAGTACTTCTAATATTTCTACCATATCGATATTACCATTGAAATCGCGCGGCTTTACGGATCTGCGAGCTCGATGATTATGTATGTGTTTTTTCAGCGAAGACGAGGTAGATCTGACGGTAATATTTATATTAACAAATAATGTGATAATTCTTACTGGCCGTAGACCAAAATAGCAAATTCTACACTCAGTGGGCGCTTTACTGTGTACCTCCTGTACCTAACAATGTGGCCACTGAGTGCATGTCCGGGAGCATCTGCTGCTGTTACCAGGCCGCTTCAATGCTGACCTCTACTCTGTGTTCTCTGGAACACGATAAAGACGGGGAGTTGATTGCATTCGCTGTCATTTAGATGAAGGTGAGGAGATTTCATCCGCGGGTGGTTACATAAATGATTTAAGCTTATGCTGGAGACATCGAACATCACCTGGATTCCGAACAGGAATGTGGGGAACATGTTTGCTGCTGTAAGGGGAAACAGTTTTTTATCCACTGAGGTGGAACTAGTGTCTCTTTTCCTCAAAGGGAAAGAGAAGAAGAGTTTTCTGTCAATGTGGTTCATTCGGCAGCGCACAGATCCTTGACAGGCAACGGAGTGAAATGTTGCAGCCGGTCGCAGGGATGAGTCACTGAGATCACGGTCCAGCTGTGATCATAGAGAATGGCGGAACAGGACTGAGGGGACGAATGTCCTGTTACTACATCAATAGACCAGTAGCACATTCTGACAAATAAGAGACCCGGTGTATTTAACATTTGATGTTTTTCCTTCGATCTCAGACGAGGAACGGTAGATGTATTTGTAAAATAAGTGCAATGCCTGCCAAATTGGCCAGCGGGATATGATCATAATTTCATATAACTCTACTTTGCCATGGTAACTTGTTTCCGGTAAGTGAGCAATGAGATGAAGGGGAAGGGCGTTCTTATCTCGCTGTTGACTTTGACCGGTTGTTATCTCTGGGAGATGGTTATCTCGGCACAGTTGCTCCACAATCGGCCCATTACTGTAATGGACCAACTGTGGACTTCTGTTAAAAATGGTTCTCTCTGAACAGGCTGAGCTTCAAGTCAGCTCCAGGCAGCTGGGGAAGACTTAGGGAATGCCCAGTGTTCAAAAGGAAATATATATATAAATGACTCCAAATGCATAATATTTTACAATCGCCCTTCCTTCTGCTCTCTCCGTGCAATAAAACCACAACGATCTTTGCCCTGAGCTGTACCTGGAGTTTATAACCCGACAATAAACTGCTCCCAAGGCGAACAATAAATCAAAGGGACAACACCAACAGAACCGAACCAGGATACGGGTAGTGCTCCCTCCCTGGAGCAGATCAAATTTTCGACAGAACGGTAATCATAGCATCGGGCAGCGAATTCGCACTTTTGGCTCGAACCACATGTTAGAAACGAGACTTCGCGTTGTTCACTGCAAGCGTTGTGGAACAAGGTGTGGCGTTACATGCTGAATAGACTGAAGTTCAGGTTTATGAGCGTGTTATCAACTGAACATTGCTCAGGGTGTGTTCACTTACTGTTAGGGACAATAAAATTCAGATACTCGGATTCACTTAAACCAGACTCAGGAGTCCAGCACCAGGTGAGAACAGGGACTGTACTGGGCTGTGTTATGGTGTTTCAATAAGCCCACTTGTCACGGCAAGTATTTCTAGTTTTTCTACCGTATCAATACTATCAGTTGCTGTTCCAGGGGAAGCTGAAACAGGTGAAGATAGTTGTGGTTATTTTTATGAGGTGGAACTGGTTTCAAAGGAAATGAGAAGCAGGGTTTTGTTTTTTTCAGTGTTTTAAATTCGGCAGCGCACAGATCCTTGACAGACAAGGGAGTGAAGTGTTGCAGACGGTCGCAGGGATGTGTCACTGAGATCACGGTCCAGCTGTGATCACAGAGAATGGTGGAACAGGACTGAGGGGGTGCATGTCCTGTTACTAATTCCACACTCTATGTGGTGGAACTTGTGTGTGTTTGGAATGCTCTTCCTCAAAGGTAACGAGAAGCAGGGATTATTTTCTGTGAGTTAACTTCTGCAGCGGAGAGATTCTTGACAGGCAAGGGAGGGAAGTTCTGCAGTCTGTCGCAGAGTTGTGTCACTGAGATCAGAGTCCAGCTGTGATCACAGAGAATGGCGGAACAGGACAGAGGGGGCGAATGCCCTGTTACTAATTCAACATACCAGCAGCACACTCTGACAGAGAAGAAAGGCAGTGAAATTAATGTTTTTACCCATCGTTCTCTGACGAGGAACGGTACAAGTTCCTTTAAAATAAATGCGAAGCTGTTGGATGCATGTGTGAAGTAAACGGGTTGCCAGGCAAATTCGCCAGCGGGATATGATGATTGCTACTCTGATGTGGTAACTTGTTTCCAGTAAGTGAGCAATAAGCTGAAGGAGAAGGGCGTCCATATCTTGCTGTCGACATTGACCGTTAGTTATCTCTGGGAGATGGTTATCTCGGGACAGCCGCTCTCCAGTCGGTCCATTACTGCAATGGTCCAACTGCGGACTAATGTTAAAGATGGCTCGTTATAAACAGGGTGACCTTGAAGTATGCTCCAGGCAGAGGGGGCACAGTTAAATCTGGAGAAAAGGAATGCCTCTTGTTCAAAAGAGAACATTATTCCAAATACATAATATTCCATCAGAGTTGAGAGCGCCCTTCCTTCTGCTGTCTCAGTGCAATAAACCCACAGCGATCTTTGCCCTGAGCTGTCGCTGGAGTTTATAATCTGACAATAAACTGGCCCTAACTGGTACAATAAATTGAAGTGACGACGCCAACCCAACCGGACCAGGATGCGGGTTGTGATTCCTCTCCAGAGCAGATCAAGTATTCTGGAGAGAGGAAATTACTGCCCCGCTTGCACTGTAGTATTAATTCTGGTTAAAAGTGACATTGTTCATGGAAATAAAGCTTTTATGTGGTTTAACACAACCATTGTGGAACAAGGTGTGGCGTTACATGCTGAAGAGGCTGAAGTTCAGGTTTATGAGCGTGTTATCAACTGAATATTGCTCAGGGTGTGTTCACGTACTTGCAGGGACATAAACTTCAGATGTTCGGATTCGCTGGAACCAGAATCAGGAGTCCAGCACCAGGTAAGGACAGGTTCAGATGGGAAATGCTATGGTGCTTTATTACGCCCACTGGTCGCCCAGACAAGGAGGATAGGGAGACCAGTGCGGAGAGTACAAGTATACACAGGCATTTTAACGTAAGGGAGGAGACAGTGTTGTGTCTCTTAGAGTGCATTAACACGTAAAAGTCTCCAGGCCCTGATGGGATATACCACACGTTACAGAGAGAGGCAAGTGAAGAGATTGCTGGGGCCTTGACCAATACACTTGTGACCAGTCTAGCCACAAGCAAACTCCGGGAGAACTGGCTGGTACTTCATATTGATCCGTCATTCAAGACGTGATCCAGGGAATAATCCTGATAAACATTGAAACTGCCAAGAGACAGTCGGCTATGAACCAAGTACTGATCAATGGGACCAGTGAAGACAGTGAGTGGATGGTCAGAACAGGTAAGGCCGGCCAAAGGCTGTTCCCGTGCTGTGTGACCCTCCACTCCGAACACGCTGAATTAAAGATGGTGGCACCACAAGGCATTGATTTCAAAACTCCACACACCTCTCCAACGTGAAATAAACCAGACTGAATCCCTTTGTCACCACTGCAAATATCTGTTTCTGTCAACGTAACATACAGATTGGACACGTCAGCTAAACAACTGGCAATTGACGACGTTCCTTTGTCTTCATCGATTAATGTTGCTTCCTTGCAGCAAAACTAACCCTCTGACTGTGTCAGAATCAGTGATTTAAACCTGTCCCAAAATTCAGATATTCAGACCTGGAGTCCAGCACCAGGTCTGGACAGGGTCATAGGGGAAATGCTATTGTGCTTTATTACGCCCACTGGTCGCCCTCGCAATGCTATTGTTTCTGTCAGTTCAATATTGTCCTTAGGGTTGCGTGGATTAACGAATATGTGTGTTTTATTCTGTTTGTGTGTTTTTTGTTTTTACAAATACTTTATATATCTGGCAGTGATATTTAGGATAGAAATTCCTATAATGAATCTCACTGACAGTTGATAAAAGTATGGAGGTCTACACTCAATGGGCACGTTTTTATGTACCCCTGTTCCTAATGATGTGACCCTGAGTGAATGCTCGGGGTTTACTGCGGCTGCACCCCGTCCACATTCTATGTTCGGTGCTCAGTGACGCTCTCTTGCACTCCGCTGTTGGAGTGCGTGGTTATTTGAGTTCTTGCCGCTTTCCTGTCGGATTTAATCAGTCTGCCCAATCTCACTGAGTTCTCTCATTAACGGGGCCTTTAGAACCGCTGTTCACTGGAGTTTCCTTTGGTTTGATTCCGGACCATTCTCAGTAAACCAAGAGATTTATACTTGAGAATCTAAGCTGCTGATCAGTTTCCGTAACACTCAGACCTCCCGGTCTGGCACCAGCGATCATTCCCCGGTCAACGTCACTTACATCACATTTATTTCCTCTTCAGATGTTTGGCCTGAATAACAACTGAACCCGTTGACCGTATCTGCATGTGTTTGTGCTTTGAGTTGCAAGCAGATGATTAAGAGATTCGCATTAATGAGCTGGTATACTCTTGTACCTACCGAAGAGGCCATTTAGTGCATTTCCCATTTAGGCAAACCCTCACCCATCTCGAATATGAACACGGATGAGATCAGGGCCTGATGGTTGACGATTTGCATGTTTCTAACAACAGGCTGTCTCAGGCAAGGCAGTGGACAAAACACAATTATAAGGTGGGGATAATCTGGAGAGAGAGAGACCCGTCACTGTTCCCTCTAAACTGCGCGTCTGCATAACCAAAATGCTCCCGCGAACGGAGCCTTTGTTGTAGCGCAGATGGAATTAAACACTGTCGGATAAACGTTTATGAAACCTGATTTTTTTTTCTTTTTGTACTGCATTTTTATCCTATACTTTATTTAGTAATTAAAATCAAAAGAATGTTTGTTTTTTTCTCGTCTGTCTTCATCCTAAAATATTCATAGATGAATTTTACAAAAGAGGACACAACAACGATGTTGTGCTTTTTTCAGGCTGTGTGAAAATTCCCGGCTCAGAGCAATGGTTAATCCACGCAGCTGCAAAAATAGTAATTAGAGGGAACATTGGAGACGAAGCATGTTGCATTCTATGCATATTAATCACTATTGAATATTGTACATTATCGTGCTTTCTGTTATAGAGGAGATGTTAAAAGTCAATAGAGTGGACAAAACAGTTTCACCGGGAACCTCTCTGGTATCCAGGAAATAATAATGAATAACGCAAGAAAAATTATTAATCATTTCGCCTTGCCCGTGGGAGCGTACTGTGAGGCAATGTTGCTCAGCTGCTTAACAATATAGAACTAATTCTGAGCAGCGAACAACTAGACGGTCAATTTACTATAAATTCAAGAGCTTTTCGTTTTCGTCTCTCGAAATATGACTATTAATGCCCCGATAATCACTTTTACTACATTTTCAGAACACTGTGTGTAGTACAACCCCCATTATAGGTATGAGCAAGGATGAGATCTGGGCCAAATTGCGCAATTAAGCTTTCAACATATCACGCATCATCCTGGATAATCCCAGTTCTGATACTGGGTCTTCCACAGATGCAATCTGCTGTACCGAGTTTCCAGCACTTTATAAGAGGACGTAGGAATATGGCATTGGGGCGAAAAAAAATCAACCATGATTGAATGATGGAGGAGACTCGATGGACTGAATCACTTCATTCTGCTCTGATATCTTATCATGACTGAATGATGAGTCCTTCGTATCCCGTATCAGGATTTGTGACGTGTGAGGGACAATTAATGATTTGTTCAATGAGATCTTTTTATTTGTCTTCAGCGTTTAAATTTCTGTGAGATTCGCTTTTGAAAAAAATGAGCAGAAATATCGTTTCTCCTTTGTATTGTTAATGTGCTTCATTATCTCTCTGGTTAAAGTTAGACCTGCGGTGAGAGATTTATTGGAAGAAAAGCCGACAGCTGGAAAGAAGCCACGACTGAGAACGAGGGAACAGCGACAAGTGAACCAGCCCGAGGACTGAGAGTACCAACTGAAGAGAAAAAGAGTTTTCATTGATTCAGTCAGGAGAAAGTCTGGTGAGTCTCATTCACTCGAACACTGGTCCTGCAAACATTACATATCTTTACAAAGGAAGGTACGAAATAGGTGGAATGCCTCGGTCAGAGCAAGTTGCAATCACTCCAGGTCTGGTAATGTGCTTTCAGAAGCCCAGCTCTTTAAAGTCACTCACATTCTCTGAGTGTTTGCTCATTTGAAGGTGCTGCATCATTTGAAGAAGCTTTTGGTTAGTTCTGATGTTTCCTTGTTACGTTATAATCATCTTAAAATGCGTTGACAATTTCCTCCCTTGATAGGAAGTCCCACGTGTGTCGAGTTGTAGTGATTGTAGAAATGTGGAATTACCATGAACTGCAGCAACATGCCTTTGATCCCATTGGCTATTGCAATCTGCAGTGATATACTTACCCTCGAATATATCGTCGAGTAGGCCTCTGCTGAGAACAGACCATTTATAAAGCAAAATATTCCAACACTGACTTTTATTCAGTCCTAACTAGCACATAGCAAACCATAATTTCCCTTGACATACCTTGGCCTCATCAAGTACATTTCTGCTAATTACATTGTCAGAACCTGTGAAGGTGACATTAAGCAGAGGTGGAAATTCAAAGTTATGTTCCCATGGATGTTGTGCAAGGGCCTTCAGTAAAGCATTTGACAAGGTGCCACATGGCAGCTTGGTCTCGATGATCAGGTTCCACGCTGTCCGGAGAGAGCAAATTGGATGTATTCTAAATTAGCTTCAAAGTAGCAAGCAAAGAGTGGTGGTTGAAAATTTCTCCTCGCCATGGAGGCGAGTAATTAGCGGTGTGCCGTGGGGCTACAAGTTGGGACCTTTGATATTCGTTATTTTGTAGCAATAATTTGGATGCGGTTGCACAAGGATTACTTGACTGGTAAGTTCGCAGAATGCACAACATTAGTAGTTGCTGTTCACAGAGAAGATTATCGTAGCATCTAGGGGATCTAAATGGACAGGGGCTGGTAAAGAGATTGCAAACCCAATCTGATCAGCAGCGGATTCATGCAGATGTTGGGGATCATGTGGAGGAAACAACCAGAGGAAGTGGATGAGGCAGGTGCAGTTCCATAATTCAAAAAGCATTTGGGGTGTGTAGATGGAGTGAAAAGGCCAGAACGGAGATGGCCCCATCACAGGAAATTGTGACCATCTCAGTGGGCACTGTGGTTGGCATTGTCTCGTTGGGCTGAACACTCTGAATTTGCATTTTATTGCTCTGTGACTCTGTCAGTAGATGCGCCAGGTATCAGTGAACAGGTATGGTGTGGAAGTGGTTACTAACAGGGAATGTTTGGTCCCCATGCCAAATGCTACAGGGGATGGAAATACTGTCATATTTGCAAAGTAGTCGTACTCTCTGACTCACTGTCTGCTTGTTGTGAAATTTAGAGCCTCACCAGCAGGTGGAGCTGTCCTGCAGAGCGACCAAAGTGTGAACAAGACGACGACAATCAACAATCGTCAGTCAGAATCAGAATGGACAAAGGTATGATCACAGGGGTCTTTGAATTAAACTTTTATCGCGTTTGTACACAATAATTCAGATGAAAGAAATGACAGAGGTGTTAACAGTGCATAGAAGAGTTTCATCCAGCAGTGTCATTTATCCCACTGGTAAAGCGGCCTTGAGTAATTGATCAACCCAACAGTTCCAGCGCAGGGACCTGACACCAGTAATGGTCGAATCACTCCGCTCATCATACAAAGCTTCAGCTGAGTGAAAGGAGCAGGGGCTCCTGAATCAGGTGGTCGTGAGTGAAACACAGACAGGAATGTGACAGTGATCTTGTGGTTTATGTCCATGTTCAGGGTCAGGGTCCATTTCACCTCCAGACAGGCCCTGATGTGTAAGACATCCTCAACTTTCACATAAAATTCAGAAGCAGATGATAGGAGCATTTCAGGTATTTCAGAGATTCTATGATAACACAGCATTTCAGGTTTTGGAGGGAAAGCTGCCAACTCCCCCTTGGTTTTTCTTGCCTGCTACACAAAGGAGGAGGGGTGTCACCGAAATCTGTTTTCGGCAGCGGAGCGGAGATCATTGCCGGTGCTGGGAATGGCTGAGGATCAGGAGGCAGCTCATTGTAGATACATTTGTGATCTGCTTCGGAGTTTTAACACCCCAGTGAATGTCTGGGCTGTGGAGAAATGGTGAACCTGAGTTTCTAAATATTTCCTTCTTGATATGATCTTCTACCTGAATTTAAACTCCCAGGATCTTGGCTGGGAAACCCGGCATAACCAATGACCAAATGTCTCTGTCACCTGTAGACAATGTGATTGTGCTCA
Source organism: Hypanus sabinus (assembly GCF_030144855.1). NCBI lineage: Eukaryota > Metazoa > Chordata > Chondrichthyes > Myliobatiformes > Dasyatidae > Hypanus > Hypanus sabinus. Next base: position 21,854 of record NW_026779798.1, read on the forward strand.
AATCTGAGATTCCAGGTGGAATAAAAACGATGCTCCAGCCTGGAAACGGGTCCTTCGGCCCAGATAATTCATGCTGATCTAAATGTCCCATTTTCCTGCAGTTTTCCCAAACTTCCCTCGTAAACTTCTTCTCCCCTTTTTCCTGCCCACATTCTCTCAATTTTGTAATTTTATTTGTGTTTGCGGCCTCTTCCGGATGCATGTAATTTATACCCATCAGCTACCACGTGAAAAAATGCCCCTTTGGTCCCTTTTAAATCTCTGCCCTCGAGCCTCAGACTTCCTTACCCGGGCAAAAAGACTGTGGCCATCTACCCTATCTGCACACCTGATTACTGTATGTGTATGTGTGTGTGTGTGTGTGTGTGTGTGTGTGTGTGTGTGTGTGTGTGTGTGTGTGTGTGTGTAAGATCACCCTTCAAGCTCCTGAGCTCCAGGGCAAGCTGTCCCAGCCCAACCATATAACACAAAAAACAACACCCTAGCCCAGTACCATAGTGTTCATTCTTCACTTCACACTTTCCAGCTTCATCACCTCCATCCTATAGATTAGCAACTGCAACTACACACAAAGCTCTAGAACCAAGACTTTGCCAATGACATGCATAGTTGTTACATGATGATCAGCAGGTAGGGCAGAAGATGGCACCCAGGGGAGAGGACAGCATAGATCGCAAGGGAATATACAGCCTGCGACCCAGGGGACCAGAGGACGTGTGTCTCAAGGGAATGGTCAGTCGGTGACCAAGGGGACTCCAGTCCCCTTGTCCAGTCTCCAGCTCCTCGTGTGACAAAGCAAGTGGAGAATGTGTGATCCAGCAGACTGGACCATGTGTAATCCCGTTCCTGGTCTTTGTGTGACACAGACTACTGGACAGTTAGTGACCGAGGGAGATTTTAGCTTGTGGAAGGTAATCACAGTGATATTTCCCAGTATCACCGGACACCGGTGCATTATGATCCCGTGGTCACCCGTGTGTTCAACTGCTGTGATTAGTATTACTGCGCTTGCCGTGCTATTTTATTGGGAGTAAATGTGTCCAGTCACCGGCTTATCGTGATGGTCACCTGACAGGATGTACGGGTCACATTAACCAGCAGAGTTCCACTCCAAATCTGGTCAGCCAGAGTCTCGGCTCCATTGCAAACTGAATCAGTTTTGCTCAGATCTAAATCATACTTGTATAACCTGCAATTCATCACTTATTTCAGGTGCGAAATGGAAACGAGCAGGGAAAAGACTGAAGAGGATTTTAACAGGCAGATCATCGAGGGAAGATGATCTGGACACGGGAAGCAAGGTACCAAAGCAGAGTCAGATTGAGAGCGGTGTCCCAATGGAATGCGGTACGGCCGCAGAGGAGGAGGAGCAAATTCAGCCCAGAGACAGTGACGTCAGAGACACAGATCCGGACCCTGGAACTGGCACAAGTGAGGCGACTGCCTGTCAGCTCGGAAGCTCATTGAACACAGAACTGTCAAGTCCCAAAGAAGGAGCGGGTGAGTGAAATATGAGGGTGATGTGCTCACAGAATGCGGCAGGGTGGAGGGTAAAGGTGAGGCCTTGTTGGAGGGTTGGTCGGAGGAGAGGGAAAATGTGTGGGTGTGGTACATGTGGTGCACTGGGCAGCCATTACCCCACTACAGGAAATGTACTACCTGCTCTGAGGATTTCCAGGATGTGAATTGGAGGAAATGCAGCTGTCCAGATGAGGAGAGTGTTTCCGGGATGTGTATCAGGGGAAATGTATTCGCCAGGATGGAGAGAGTATCTCTGGGAAGCGAATATTACCAACAGTCCCAACATTTATGCCCATCCAAATTTAAATAGGTGAATGGGTCGGATGGGGGATGGACTGGTTTATATTAAATGTGGTTCTTCTATTACGTAATGCCTAGAACATTGTTGGTTAGGCTTTAAGGCAAGTGTTAGATTCAAGTCAAGTCAAGTCAGATTTATATTGCCATTTCGACCATTACTGCTGATACAGTACATAGTAAAAATGAGTCGTTTTTCAGGACCATGGTGTTACATGACACATTACACAAATTAGACTGAACTACGTAAAAATCAACACAGAGGAAAAGAAACACACACACAACAACTACACTAAACTACACACCAATCTAGGACTACATAAAGTGCACAAAACAGTGCAGACATTATATACGTGACAATAGGGCAATAAGGTGTCAGTCCAGGCGCTGGGTATTGTGGATTCTGATAGCTTGGGGGAAGAAACTGTTACGTAGTCTGGCCGGGAGAGCCCAAATGCTTCGGTGCATGTTCCCAGCTGGCAGGAGGGAGAAGAGATTGTACGAGGGGTGCATGGATCCTTTATAATGCTGCTGGCTTTACGGATGCAGCGTGTGGCGTAAGTGTCCGTGATGGCGGGAAGAGAGACTTCGATGGTCTTCTCAGCTGGCTTCACTATATGCTACAGGGTCTTGCGGTCTGAGATGGTGCAATTTCCGAACCAGGCAGTGGTGCAGCTGCTCAGGATGCTCTCAATACAACCCCTGTAGAATGTGATGAGGATGGGGGGTGGGAGATGGACTTTCCTCAGCATTCGCAGAAAGTGGAGACGCTGCTGGGCTTTCTTTTCTGTGGAGCTGGTGTTGTGGGACCAGTTGAGATTCTCAGCTAGATGTACACCAAGAAATTAGTTTTGTTCACAGTCAGAGACAGGCTGCTGGCTCTGCACCAGTCCGTTAGCTGCTGCACCTCCTCTCTGTAAGCTGACTTGTCGTTCTTGCTGTGTGTTGCAGCACAGTCGTGGGTCAGCAGAGTGAACAGCAGTGGTCTGTGCACACAGCCAGAGGGAGACTCCGTGCTCAGTGTGATGGTGTTGGAGATGGAGAATTAATCCAATTTTGTATCTGGAGGCAGGTTCAAGACATGGTTTTTTGTTGAGTTGGGTGAGAACGGTGGAGACGAGGGATATCTGAGTTCACGCCTACATTTACCTTTTTATATTCACAGAGCCAGAGTTTACAATCTCCGACCTCCTGGCAGAGGGGGAGGAATATCGACTGTACCAACTGACAAAGTTCTACAGGGACAGACTCAAACAAGCAATTGAAGAAAAGGTTGAGAGACTCGGTTTGATGTTGACAAAGGAGGGACATTTCAGTAGAGAAGAAAATGAGGTGAGTGCAGTTCGTGTATTGTCACTGATCTGCTGGTATCAGGGGGAATTGTGATCAACCTTAATCTCCTGCACGTTTTAGGAGATCGACCTGGGAATGGAGACATTGAGCTCTGACTTGTCTCTCGCAGATCTGGTTTCAGTTTTTAAGGTGGGGAGCACTGGGAACTGCAGGTTTAGCATCACCTTTTCCTGTGTCACCTGTTGTATTTATCAGTGTGAAGTAAGAGCAGTGGCTGCATATCTGGACTTCCAAAAGTCATTCAGTCTGAAACTAATTTCAAAACTTGGCTGAACCGTCGGGTAGCTTCACCTCATCTCATTAATCCAGGATGAGTATTAAACTGTCAATTGGGTCAACCGGCTTCACTGCGGTACCTGAGGGAGGGAAACCAGCTAACCACAGCTTGTCTTGGCTCTGTGAGATCCCAAACAATGTGTGGCTGACTTGTCATAGTCACAGCAAATTACAGTACAGAAACAGGCCTTTTGGCCCATCTATTCCATGCCAGACTACAGAATCTACTTATTCCCATTGACCTGCACCGGGCCATGGCGCTCGATACACTCATTACGCAAGCATCTATTCAGAATTCTCTTCAGCACTTGCACTACTTGCCCTGCTAGCTCGTTTCGCACTCTGACCACCCTCTGAGTAAACAGGTTTCACCTTTGTACCCTTTGAACTTCTCACCTTTCACCCTTTACTGATAACCTCTTGTTGTAGTACCTCTTTACCTCAGTACAAAATGCCTGCTTGCATTTATCCGATCTATATCCCAATGTAATTGTGTACACTTCTATCAAATCTCCGCTCAGTCTTTCATGTTCCAACGAATAAAGTCCTAATCAGTTCACTCTTTTCTTATAACTTAGGTTTTCCAGTCCAGGTAACATCCTTGTAATGTTTTTTTCTGTACTCTTTCAAACTTATTTCCATCTGTCTCTCCATAGGCCTCTCCAACGTCTTATACAACATCATATCGTACACGATATTTTCATTTACCAAGGTTAATGCGCTAAGAAACTTTCTTTCAGAGCCTAGCAACATTTGCTGCCACTTTTAATGACTTATGTTCCTGTATTCCCAGATCACTTTGTTCTACCGGTCTCTCAGTAAGATCTACCCTGATTGGTCCATCAGCCTGCATTAAGTTGCATCTTCCCCTTTTAAGCGCATTCTTCAGTTGGTCCAGACCTCACTGCAAGGTCGTGTAGTCTTCCTCTTTGTCCACTGCACCTTCCAAATGTCGGAGTCAACAGCAAATTTGCTGATGCTGTTAACCGTAATTTCATCCAGATCATTGATATAGATGACAAACAACAACTGGCACAGCACCGATCCCCGTGACACTGCACGAGATACAGGCACCAATCAGAAATGCAACAATCTATAGTGTCTAATCCAGTTTACTACTTTATCTTGAATGCTAAGCAACTGAATCTTCTAGACCGACCTCCTATACGGGACCTTGACAAATATTGTGCTGACGTCCATGTAGACAATATCCACAACCTTGCCTGCATCAACTTTCTTGTTAACTTCCACGAAAAACTCTGAGATTGATTGAATGTGAAAGCTGATATCGTACGACCACAAACATCAATAGTTTGATCTAAAAGTGCAGAAGAAAGCACAAAACATAAATCTGCTGACTGGCTGATATCTCATGATCCCAAAAAATCAACAGGTTGTCCTGAAAGGGAAGGGGCAAACAAAAAATAAATCTGCTAACTTGCTGAATATCTGACTAATGAGAGACAGGGACACACCATTTCAGCTCCTTGGAGCTCACAAACAGTGATTGTCTTGTCCTAGATCTGACCTATTCAGCCATGAGTGGTATTAGAAAATCCAAGTGTGTTGCACCCGTGAGGAACTCTGTTCCCGTTGGGATACATTGGCGCTGTTTGTAATGAATCACACAGGCATTATCCAAAGGCAAGATGGGTAATCTGTAAATATGATGCCGATCTATAAATTCGTCATCTGGAGACGTCTGCTTTACTGGTTAAATTTCTTTCACAACGGTAACTCCTCAGACCTGGTAGTAGTGAAACTGAGGGATTATTTTACAGTGCAGTGGACCATCAGGGAATTATGCAGATTTGTTACATAATTGTTGTCCATTAATCGTGTTATGGAAAACCTTTCCAATTCCCTACTGGTAACTGTTCTAGGAGATCATTCATTCAAATCCGGGACAGAGAACATAGAACATAGAAAAGTACAGCACGGTACAGGCCCTTCGGCCCACAACGTTGTGCTTACCCTTAAACGCTGCCTCTCTTATTTCTCAGAGCAATGTCCTAAGCCCATCCATATTCAGTTACCTTAATTCCAGCATAGGTGTATGTTGCTTGAAGACTATTCAAAGTTTAATTCATAATTTTTCAGTTAATCAGGAAGCCCATGCCTGCGTTCAGGAAGTCATTACCATTTTACAGTATGAGTGCCAGGCAGTAACCATCTCCATTATAAGATAGCCGCACTGACATTTCTTAATCTTATTTTGTCTTTACACATCATGAGACCATAAGAGCACAATTGTCCATTAGGCCCATCGATTCTGCTCCGCCATTACATCATGGGGATTTACTATCCCCCTCAACCCCATTCTACTGCCTTCGCCCAGTGAACTTTTCTGATCACTAGTCAAGAAGATATCAACCTCTGTTTTAAATATACTCAATGACCTATTCTCCGCAGCTGTCACTGCCAATGAATTCTACAGATTCACTACTCCTCAGCTAAATAATCTCCTCATCTCTGCTCTAAATGGACGTCCCTCTAATCTGAGGCTGTTCTGTCCGGTTCTAGACTCCCCCACTTAGAAGCATCATCTCCACGTCCTCTCAATGCCTTTTGATATTCCACAGGTTGCAATTAGATTCCCCCTCATCCTTCCACACTCCAGCCACTACAGGTGCATCCAGGATCCATTCCCATCAAAATCTAGTTTAATATCACTGGTTCTGTTCGGTTAGATTCCTCTCTGGATTTTTCACAACGCCATCACATATTTTCTCTGATCAGGGGATCAAAATATGCAGGTGCGGTCTGGCCAGTGCTTGTGCTTATATTCTGATCCTCTCGAAGTGAATGTTAGCATTGTATTTGTCTTTCCTAACACAGACTCAACCTGCACGGAATCCTGCACCAGGTCTCCAGAGACCCTTTACAACTCCGATTTCTGAATTTTCTCCCAGATTCAAAAGTAGTCTACTTCTTCATTATTTCTGCTAAAGTATATGCCCACTGTTGTCGACCCAGCATGCTGTTCTCTGAAAAAATTCCAACAGTTCTGTCAGGCATGATTCCCTTCCATGGATGTTGGCCTTTTTCTTATCATGTGCGTCTTAATACCCCGAAACCTTATCCTCGATTATCAGCTGCTGACTTCTTCCCAAACGCTGATCAGACTAACTGGCCTATAGTTTAAAAATGATCAGTCCTCCGGAACCATTCCAAAATCTAGTGATTCTTGAGCGATCATTACTAATGTCTCCACAATCTCTTCAGCCTCCTCTTTCAGAAGCAATCGGGTGAGTTCATCTGGACTCATCTATCTTCAGAACTTTCAGCTTTCCGATCGACTTCTCCGCAATAATTGCAAATAAACTCACTTCTGCCACCGGACATTCTCAAATATCTGGCACGTTCTAGTGTTTTTACAATGAGGACTGACGCAAAATGCTGACCAATATCTTCCGGCATTTCCTTGTCCCCTGACAGGACCGCTACACTGTCATTTTCCAGTGGTCCAATATCCACTCTCCTCTCTTTCAATCTTCATATATCAGACGTACATTTTGGTAAGCTATCTTACATTATTCTCTCGCCTGCCTTCCTATTTCATATTTTCTCTATTTACGGTTTTTGAATTACCTTCTGTTGATTAGTAAAAACATCCCAGTCCTCCAGCTTTCTGCTATATTTTGTAATACTCTGTGCCCTCACCTTTGCTTTTGTGCTGCTTTGACTACCTCGTCAGCCACGGTTGATCATCCTCCCTTTAGAATAATTCTTCATCATTGTGATTGTTTGTCCTCCGAGAAACTTCAGCCATTCCTGCTCTGCCATTGTCCCTGTTAGTGTCATTTTCGAATTTATTAATGCCCAGCTCCGCTCTCATGCCGAGGTAATTCATTTATTCGACTGTAGCACTGATACCTCTAACCTTACCTTCTCCCTTTCAACCTGCTGGCTGAGTTTTTCTATTTTATGATCACTGCCTCTTAAGGGTTTATTCAGCTGAAGCTCTCTAATCAAATCTGGTTCAATACACAACACAGAATCCAGATCTGCTTTTCCTGTAGTGGGCTCAACCATAAGCTTCTCTCAGAAGCCATCTCATAGGCATTCTATACATTCCTTCACTTGGGATTCAGTACCGACCTGATTTTCCAAAGCTACCTGGATATTGAAACTCCCCGTGACAATTTTAGCATTGACCTTTTTCCATGCCACTCCTCTCCCCCGTTGTAATTTGTAGCCCACATCCTGGCTACTGTTAACATGCCTGTATATAATTTCCTTCAGGGTCACTTTACCCACGCAGTTTCTTAACATCCAAATCATCTAATCCGACCTCACCTCTTTCTCAGGACTTCTCATTTTTAATGACAGCAGTTTCGACCCAACACTTTCACCTACCTGCGTATCCTTTCGTTTCAATATTTATCCTTGGATTTAACCACCCAACTATAAACTTTTGTCAGCCATGATTCAGTGATGCCCGCCATCCATTTGATTTTGCTCTCTCTCTCTCCCCTCTCTTCCGTTCTTGTTGTCACATCTTGTTGATGTAATGCTGCACATTGACAGATCAAGGAAATTAATCACATCGCATCTACTGCAGAGTGTCAGTAAATCCTTATTCTTACACACTATTGATTTAGAATTTCCTTCAGTTACTGTTTCTCTGTTAATGACTGAACCCAGGGAGGATGAGGCAGCAGCCCAGTGACTGCATCTGTTCTGAAGCTACTGGTGCCATGAACAGATACTTTCCTGCACATTCTCCATGTCTGTCTGTCTGCTCCACAGTAAGTCCATTGTTTCCATTTGTAGAAAGTCACTGAGCTGACAGAGAAGGGAAACCGGGCAGAGAGTTCCAGACTCTTCCTCAGTCTGGTGAATGGCAAAGGCTCCCGGGCCCGGAGGGCGATGTGGGAATCCTTCCTGATGTGGAGGACTGAGTTACCGAAGTTGGACAGAATACTGAGGGAAATACAGGAGCTCGGTATGTTAAAACCACACACTGAACACAAAGGCACAATGAGATAAACAATTTAGTTATTTTAATTATTTCAGCTCTGTTTCAATGGATTCATTTTTATATTTAAACAGGTCCTGATCCACAGGAATACATGAACATCGCCCAAGGTTTATCGGAATTACCCACTCAGCTGATAGGTGAGTGATCAAATGCACAGTTTAAACCACATCTCAAGTGTTAGTCTGTGACTTGGTAAAACCTGGGAATCAAAATTCGCCATTAATCATTCTGCGCTATCTGGATTCAAGTAACAATTCAAAGAATCTCTCTTGCAACTTGAATATTCTACATTGTATTTTTCTATTAATCCAGCTGTTGGTTCTGATGAAGCCTTCACTCCAAGTCCTAACGCTCTGGGAATCCCCGCACACCCTTGGGAGACTCCTTGACCCAGTCAAGGTGACTTTTCTATCTTCAGACCTTTCATCTTCCAAGCCCCTTTTCCTCTGTAATAGCACTACATGCAATTCTGTTCGCTGATGTTCTTTACCTTTTGGAATTCTGCCAGTGACTTGCAAAGAGTTTGTCTGGCGTTTCCTTTTCACCCGTTACTGCAACTACAACAGCAGTTTCTAGTGGTCCGATATCGACCCTCTCCCTTTTTTCACTATTTATATATCTGGGAAAGAAAAAAGTATATACATTGGTATCCTTTCTTATATTATTGACCATTTCCTTGCATTTCCTGCACATTCATGTATAACTAGGAGCATCTATCACACAGTTACCTCCGACATGACCCTAGTCACTACACTCTAGACACTAGAATACTACAGCACGGTACAGGCTCTTCCGCCCTGGATGTTGTGCCGACCCACGTATTCCTTTAAAAAGAGTACTAAACCCACACTACCCCGTGACCCTCTATTTTTCTTTCATTCATGTGCCTGTCCAAGAGGTTCTTAAATACCCTTAATGTTTTAGCTTCCACCACCATCCCTGGCAAGTTGTTCCAGGCACCCACAAACCTTTGTAAAAAACTTACCCCTGATGTCTCCCCTAAACTTCCCTCCATTAACTTTGTACATACGCCCTCTAGTGTTTGCTGTTGGTGACCTGGGAAACAGGTACTAGCAATCCACACTATCTATGCCTCTTATTAGTTTTTTAGACCTCTATCAAGTGCTCTCTCATCCTTCTGCGCTCCAAAGAGAAAAGTCCCAGCTCTGCTAACCTTGCTTCACATGACTTGTTCTCCAAACCAGGCAACATCCTGGTAAATCTCCTCTGCACCCTCGGCATGACTTCCACATCCTTCCTATAATGAGGTGACCGGAATTGAACACAATACTCTAAGTGCGGTCTCACCAGAGAGTTGTAGATCTGCAACTTTGTCTCTCCACACTTGAACTCAATCTCCCTATTAATGAAGCCTAGCATCCCATGGGAGTTCTTAACTATCCTATCAACCCATGCAGCGACCTTAAGGGATGTATTGTTTTGAACCCCAATGTCCCTCTGTTCATTCACACTCTTAAGTAACCAACGATTAAACTTGTACACAGTATTCTGTTTTGTCCTTCCAAAATGCATCTCCTCACACTTATCCGGATTGAACCCTATCTGCCACTTTTCTGCCCAAATCTGCACCGTCTATATCCTCTTGTAACCTTCGACAACCTGCAGCTCCATCCACAACTCCTCCAATCTTCATGTCATCCACAAATTTACTCACCCATTCTTCCTCCTCTACATCCAGGTCATTTATAAAAATCACAAATAGCAGGGGCCCCAGGACAGATCCCTGCGGCACTCCACTAGTCACAGACCTCCAGGCAGAATACTTTCCTTCCACTACTACCCTCTGCTTTTTTCCTGTAAGCCAATTATTTATCCAAACAGCCAAGGTTCCACCTATCCCGTGCCTCATGACTTTCTGGATGAGTCTCTCGTGAGTGTCTCCATGTCGACCACATTACTGTACCTTCATCAATTGCTTTTTGTTACCTCTTCAAAAAACTCAATTAGCCTCGTGAGGCACGACCTTCCCTTCACAAAGCCATGTTGACTCAGACAGTAAATTCCAGGCACCCACAACTATGTTAAAAAACTACCCACAATTGCTGTAAATTTACCCCATCTCACCTTAACCAAATGCCCTCTGGTACCAGACACCAGTCATATGTAAAAATAAAACAACAAAATATAGGCTGTCGACCAAACTCTCATCTCTCAAACTTGTACACCTCTGTCAGATCTCTATTTTAACTCCAGAATAAACAAACCAAGTTTATCGAACTTCTACTTGTAGCACATGTCACCGACTCCAGGCAAGATCCTGATGAACCTGTTCTTCACCCTCTCCAATCCTTCCAAGAGCTGGACAATCAGAAGTGAACACAAGACTCCAGATGTTCACTAAACCATAAGACCTAGTAGCAGAACTAAGCCATTCGGCTCAGTGAATTTACTCTTCAATTCCTCTCTACCCCATTTTCCCAGTAAACGTTGACATTCTTCATAATCAGGAACATATCGAGCTGCATGTTAAATATATTCAATCAAGTGTCTCACTCAGCCGTCTATGACAATAACTTCACAGATTCACCACCCGGCTGCCAAGAAATTTCTCCCAGTTTGTGTCCCCGGCAGCCAGGACAATTCCCCACAGTTCTCAAGCATGTTAATATTCTGTATGAGCCTCCCATGTGGAACTTTGTCAAACACTCTACCAATATACAAGTAGACAATATCCATGTGTAACTGCATCCATCACCTTTGTCACCTCCTGGAGGAACTCAATCAAGCTGGCAAGACACAAACCCGAACCAAAGCCTTGCTGCTGAACCCCAAACCACCTCATACATCCTCTCTGTCATACTCCCATGGGGGAGAACATATAAAAGGCTGAAGGTATATACCACCAGCCTCAAAGACAGCTTTTTTCTGCATTTATAAGACTGCTAAATGGTCACCTACTATGTTATTATTGGCTCTCAACAAAAATAAGACAATTTTATATCTAAAATGATAGCATCGTACATCTCATAACTAATAACAACTCAGATAACAACTTCGATAATCACAATATACTCACAGGAGAGCAGACAGAATACCGTTTGGGTTTGAACAACAGATAACAGATTATGTAATTCTATTTCAAACACTGTGGAAAGCAGAAAACTTACAGTGTTATATTGTCAATAAAAAAAACACATCTGATTCTGTTCCTCGTGTGTTTAAGAGAAGTTCCAAATATATATAAAATTCATACAATGCTTGTGAAATTTCTAGAACTGATGAAGCATTCGCGTAAAATAATCGTCCTAGTAGCAACCACAGAGGAACAACGACCACTATCAAAATAAATGGAGGGATTTTCCAAAGCGACTCACTAAGCCCACTGTGGTTTTGTCTGGTTTTAAGCCCACTCATAATTTACTGAAACAGACAAAAATCAGGTATCTAATCAGAAAAAAATACAAATTTTACCTTGACACAGCTATACATTGAGGATTTGAAATTATTTGCTCTTGCATCAGTAAAGCTGAAACAAACATTTCAAATACTGGAACTAATTTCCAAATATATAAGCATGAACTTCAGACTAGGAAAGTACAGAACATGATTAAACATAAAGAAAGGTGTAATAGAGCCGGTAGAATATCAAACAGAGCATCGGGATGCAATGCAACAGAATATGAAACGGATATTTAGGATATCAATAAGCAAAGAAAATAGATCATCGTGTGATAAAGGAAAACCTTCTAACAAAATTTACTTCAAGGCTGAAGAAAATCCGAATTTACTGCTTGGCTGAACAAACTTTGAATTTACATCAAGGATCAAGAAAATCTGCCAATCAGAGCTGAACAGTAAAAATATAACGAAGGTAGTAAACACTCACTGTGCCCATATTGATGTGTAATTTTGGTAAATTATCCTGCTCTGAAACAGATCTGGAAAATATACAAAAAAGTAATAACTTAAATAACAATTTCTGGAAAACACCATGTGCACTGGAGCGCACTTGGATTGATATCAACGAGGACAGTATGAGGATGATGAATAACAGATCTAAAAAAATGAGACAGCAGCCAGATAAAAATTTTCAGGATCAGTTAATATCATGGACACATGTCGTGAAAGTTGTTTTTCTGCGCCATCAGCACGATTACAGTAAAGTGTGTGCAGTGAGTCTGTATTTATGTACACAATTGTGGAAATAGAATTGTATCAGCGTGAATTAATCAGTCTGATGCTCTGGTGGAAGAAGCTGTCCCGGAGCCTGTTGGTCCTGGCTATTCAGCTGTGGTACCATTTCCCGAATGGTAGCAGCTGGAACAGTTTGTGCCTGGTGAGACTTGGGTCCAGAATGATCCTTCGGGCCCTTTTTACCCCGTCCGAAATGACCTTAGTAGTAGGAGGTTCACATCTACAGATGCACTGGGCTGTCCGCACCACTCTCTGCAGAGTACTGCAATTGAGAGAAGTACAGTTCCCATACCAGGCAGTGATGCAGCCAGTCAGGATACACAAAATGGTGCCCCTATAGAAAATCGTTTGCATTTAGGGGCCCATCCCAACGTCCTCAACCATCTCACCGAACTGTTTTTCTGTTTTTTTTTTTTGTTCAGACGAGAGAATATGCCAGGCAGGATGTCGGAATGCTCCTCTTGCAGGATGTGGGAAGTCAGGGAGACCTCCAGTGTTCCTGACAATGATCCCTGCAAGAAGTGCATCCAGCTGCAGCTCCTAACATAGCGCTTTAGGGAACTGGAGCAGGAGCTGGATGACCTCCGGATCATTCGGGAGACTGAGCAGGTTATAGATAGTAGCTTCCAGGAGGTAGTTACACCTAAGGAACAGGGCACAGGTAATTGGATTACCGTCAGTTGAGTGAAGGGGGAAGGGCAGTTAATGCAGGGTTCTTTTGTGGCCATTCCACTCCAAAATATGTATACCAATTTGGATACTGTTGGGGGGCGTGGGGAGGATGGCTTACCTGGGACAAGCTGCGGCAGCCGGATCTCTGGCACTGAGTCTGGTTCTGCAGTGCAGAACGGAGGGAGGAGGAAGAGGAGAGCGGTAGTGATAGGGGATTCCAGAGTCAGGGGTACAGACAGGAGATACTGTGGTTGTGACAGAGACTCCCGGATGGTTTGTTGCCTCCAGGGTGCCATGGTCAGGGATATCTCTGATCGCGTGCATAGCATTCTGAGGTGGGAGGGTGATCAGCCAGATGTCGTGGTACACATCGGTACCAATGACATAGGTAGAAATAGTCAGGATGTCCTGAAGAGTGAGGACAGAGAGCTTGGTAGGAAATTGAAAAACAGGAGATAGAGGGTAGTAATCTTCGGATTGCTGCCTGGATCACGTGCCAGTGAGGGTAAGAGTGCGATGCTCTGGCAGATGAACACGTGGCTGAGAAACTGGTGTAGGGGGCAGGGTTTCAGATTTCTAGATCATCGGGACCTCTTCAGGGGCAGGTGGGACCTGTACAAGAGAGACGGGTTACACCTGAACTACAAGGGCACCAATATACTTGCAGGGAAGTTTGCTAGTTTTATTGGGGAGGGTTTAAACTAGATGGGAACTAGAGTGCCAGAGTCGATAGTGGAACGGGGGTAAAAATAAATGATGTTGGTAGTTCATGCAAAGTCACAAATAGCAAGGTTGTGTGTGTTGGTAATAATCTTCTGAGGTGTGTATATTTCAAAGCGTGGAGTGTTGTGGGAAAGGCAGATGAGCTGAGGGCCTGGATTGACACATGGAGTTATGACATCATAGCCATTACTGAAACTTGGCTACAGGAGGGGCAGGACTGGCAGCTCAGTGTTCCAGGGTTCTGATGTTTCAGACGTGATAGAGACAGAGGGATGAAGGGTGGGTGGTGGGAAAATATTACAGCAGTGATTCAGCAGGACAGATTAGATGGCTTGTCTACTGAGGCCATATGGGTGGAGTTGAGAAACAGGCAGGTATGACCACATTAATAGGGTTGTATTATGGACTACCCAATAGTCAGCGAGAATTGGAGGAGCAAATCTGCAAACAGATAACAGACAACTGCAGGAGACAGAAATTTTAATTTTCCACACAAGTATTGGGACTCCCAGACTGTTAAACGTCTAGATGGGTTAGAGTTTGTAAAATGTGTTCAGGAAAGTTTTCTAAAACAATATATAGATGTACCAACGAGGGAAGATGCAATATTAGATCTCCTATTAGGAAATGAGTTAGGGCAGGTGACGGAAGTGTGCGTAGGGGAGCACATTCGTTCCAGTGATCATAACGTCATTAGTTTCAACTTGATCATGGATAAAGATAGATCTGGTCCTCGGCTTGACGTTCTAAACCTGAAAAGGGCCAAATTTGAAGAAATGAGAAGGGATCTAAAAATCGTAGATTGGGACAGGTTGTGATTGTGATTGGTAAGTGGGAGACCTTCAAAGGAGAAATTTTGAGAGTGCAGAGTTTGTATGTTCCTGTCAGGGTTGAAGACAAAATGAATAAGAATAAGGAGCCTTGGCTATCGAGGGATATTGGAACTGTGATAAAGAAGAAGAGAGATGTATAACATGTATAGGCAACAGGGAGGAAATAAGATGCTTGAGGAGTATAAAAAGAGTAAGAAAATACTTAAGAAATCAGGAGGGCTAAAAGAGGACATGAGGTTTCTTTGGCAGTCAGGGTGAACGATAATTTTAAGAACTACAGGTATGTTAAGAGCAAAAGGATAATAAGACATAAAATTGATCCTCTTGAAGATCAGAGTGGTCGGCTATGTATGGAACCAAAAGAAATGGGAGAGATGTTAAATGGGTTTTTTGCATCTGTATTTACTAAGGAAAATGGAATGGAGTCTATGGAAACAAGGCAAACAAGTAGGGAGGTTATGGAACTTATACAGATTAAATAAGAGGAGGTGCTTGCGGCAAATCAGAGTAGATAAATCCGCATGACCTGATGTCGATATCCACGGATCGAGTGCCAGAGGATTGGAGGATAGCTCATGTAGTTCCGTTGTTTAAAAAAGGCTCAAAAAGTAAGCCGTGAAATTATAGGCTGGTAAGTTTGATATCGGTAGTAGGTAAATTAATGGAAGGAATACTAAGAGATAGGGTCTCCAGGTATTTGGATAGACAGGGACTTATTAGAAAAAGTCAGTATGGCCTTGTGCGTGGTAGATCATGGTTAACCAATCTATTAGAGTTTTTCGAGGAAGTTATCAGGAAAGTGGATGAAGGGAAGGCAGTGGATGTTGTATACATGGACTTCAGTAAAGCCTTTGATAAGGTCCCGCATGGGAGGTTAGTTAGGAAGATTCAGTCGCTAGGTATACATGGAGAGGTAGTAAATTGGATTAGACATTGGCTCAATGGAAGAAGCCAGACAGTGGTAGTGGTGGATTGCTACTGTGAGTGGAGGCCTGTGACTAGTGATGTGTCACGGGGATCAGTGCTTGGTCCAGTTATTTGTCATCTATCTCAATGATCTGGATGAGAATGTGGCAAATTGGATCAGCAAATTTGCTGATGATACAAAGATTGGAGGTGTAGTGGACGATGAGGAAGGTTTTCAAAGCTTGCAGAGGGATTTGGACCAGTTGGAGAAATTGACTGGAAAACCGCAAATGGAGTTTAATGCGGACAAGTGTGAGGTATTGCACTTCGGAAGCTCAAACCAAGTTAGAACATAGAAGGTAAATGGTAGGACACTGAGGAGGGCAGTAGAACAGAGGGATCTGGGAGTATAGATACATAATTCCCTAAAAGTGGCGTCACAAGTAGATAGGGTCATAAAGAGAGCTTTATAAATCATAAATCATAAATCAAAGTACTGAGTATAAGAGTTGGAATGTAATGGTGAGGTTGTATAAGACATTGGTGAGACCGAATGTGGAGTAATGTATGCAGTTTTGGTCACCTAATTACAGGAAAGATATTAATAATGTTGAAAGAGTGCGGAGAAGGTTTACAAAGATGTTGCCGGGACTTGAGAAACAGAGTTACAGGGAAAGTTTGAATAGGTTAGGACTTTATTCCCTGGCATGTAGGAGAATGGGAGGTGATTTGATAGAGGTGTATAAAATTATGATGGGTACAGATAGAGAGAATACAAGCTGACTTTTTCCACTGAGGCTAGGGGAGAAAAGAAATCAGAGGTCATGGGTTAAGGGTGAAAGGGGAAACATTTAAAGGGAACATTAAGGGGGGAGCTGCTTCACACAGAGAGTGTTGGGAGTGTGGAATGAGCTGTCAGATGGAGTGGTGAATACGGGATCACTTTGACATTTAAGGAAAACCTGGACAGGTATATGGATGAGAGGGGTCTGGAGAGATATCGTCCAGGTGCAGGTCAGTGGGACTAGGCAGAAAAATGGTTCGGCACAGCCAAGAAGGACGAAAATGCCTGTTTCTGTGCTGTAATGTTCTATGGTTCTATCTGAGGTGAAAGAGGTGCTGTTGTGCCTTTTTTCACTACACAGTTGATGTGTACAGACCACATGAGATCCTCAGTGATGTGAATGCCGAGGAACTTGAAGCTGTTCACTCTCTCATCCCCAGATCCATTGATGTCAATAGGGGTTGGCCCGTCTCCATTCCTCTTGTCTTTGAAACATTGCATCCAGCTCCTTTGTTTTTGCGACATTGAGGGAGAAGTTGTTTTCTTGTCAACACTGTGTCAGGGTGGTGACTTCTTCTGTGTAGGCTGCCTCGTTATTATTTGAGATTTGGCCAATAAATATAGTATCCTCAGCAAATTTAACTAGCAGATTGGAGCTGTGGGTAGCGACACAGTCATGCGCATACAGAGAGTAAAGGAGGGAGCTTAGGACACAGCCCTGAGGGGCTCCTGTGTTGAGGGTCAGAGGGGCAGAGGTGAGGGAGCCCACTCTTACCACTTGCCGGTGATCTGACAGGAAGTCCAGGACCCAGCTGCACAAGGCAGGGTGAAGGCCGAGGTCTCTGAGCTTCTTGTCAAGCCTGGAGGGAATGATGGTATTGAATGCCGAACTGTAGTCTAATAACATCATTCTCACACAAGCATCCCTCTTCTCCAGATGTTTAAGGAGGTGTGCAGAGCAGTGGCTGTTGTGTCATCTGTTGATCGGTTGTGTCGGTAGGTGAATTGTAGGGGGTCCAGTGTGGGTGGTAACAAGCTGCAGATGTAGTCCTTGACCAGTCTCTCAAAGCATTTGCTTATTATTGAGGTGAGTGCGACAGGACGCCAGACGTTCAGACATGTTGCCTTAGTCGTTTTAGGTACAGGAACAATGGTGGATGATTTGAAGCAGGAGGGAACTCTACACTGGGAGAGGGTGAGATTAAAAATATCCGTAGATACACCTGCCAGTTGTGCCGCGCGCATCCTGAGTACCCGCCCTGGGACGCCGTCCGGTCCCGCAGGCTTGCGACTGTCCACTCGTTGGAAACACCTGCGAACCTCAGCCTCAGAGATGACCAATGTGCAGGTCGCTTTGTCGGCTCTCCCCGGGGTCTCAGTGTTGGCGATATCGAACCGAGCGTAAAGAGACTTAGATCCTCTGGGAGACAGGCAGCGATGTTGGCAGCACCATTGCACTTAGCTCTGAAGTCTGCATTGGGGTGCAGAGCTTGCCATAAGCTGTGTGTGTTGTTGGTGGAGAGCTGTGCCTGAATACGATCTCTGTATTGTCGTTTCGCTGCCTGGATGACTTTGCACAGATCGGAGCTGAATTTCGTGAGCTCCTGCTGATCACCGGCAATGTAAGCAGTCGGTCACACGGCAAGTGCTGTTCACACGGAACTGTTGATACAAATTTTGTGGTTTGGGCAGTCCTGACCAATTTCTGAAGGAAATCATCTCCCCTCTGTGACAATAACACACAACTGGGGGATGTTGTTATTACACAGCTGTGATAATAACAGCCGGGAACTCCCTTGGCAGCCGGAAAGGTTTACACAGCAGCACCAGGTACTCCAGATCTGGGGAACAAAAGGGTTTGAGGGCATGGACATTCCGGGGTTCCACCAAGCATTAATGATCATGAAGCATACCCTAAATCCTGTTCTCTTCCCAAATAGGTGTGTGTGTGTGTGTGTGTGTGCGTATGTGTGTGTCTGTGTGTGTGTCTGTCTGTGTGTGTGTGTGTGTGTGGGTGTGCGTGTGGGTGTGTGTGTGTGTGTGTGTGTGTGTGTCTGTGTGTCTGTCTGTCTGTGAGGGGGGGTTGGTGGTACTGGATGACGACACGATTGTTGCTGACGGTAGGGGCCAATTCCGAATCTGTGGACTCGGGAGCAGTTGGGCCAGAGGGACAGCTGGGATGCAGGCGCTTGGGTAGCTGGAATCTTCTTGCATCCCATCTTCTTTTCAGCAGTCGCTCTTCTGGGTTCCTCAAAATTCTTGTCTTTTCCGTGGATCAGCGACTGCCACTCGTTGACCTCCATATTTACCTGAGGGAGCCTCTGCTGAATTTGGTCCTTGTACCTCTTGCACGGGGCACCACGATCTCTCTTGCCCTGAGAGAGTTCTCCGTAGTGTACTGCTTTCGGTAACCTGGAGTTGTCCATGCGAGATGTGGCCTGTCAGACGGTGGATCTGGCTGAGCAGCGAAGTGGCTTCAGGACCTGGAAGTTGAACATATATAGCTGTGCATGTCTGTGTGATTATATGAAATATTAAACTAAATAAGTAGTGCAGAAATAGAAATTTAACATTAAATTTAAATTTAGTGAGGCAGTATCGATGGGTTCAATGTCCATTCGGAAACTGCATGGTAGAGGAGAAGTTGCTCCTGAATCGTTGAGTTTGCGCCTTACTCAGTTCCCCATGAACCAGACGGTGATGCAGCCAATTACAATGCTCTGCAATGATCTATTTGGATTGCATGCAGAAAAGTTTTCCAGTTTACAGTGGTGCATGTCACAATAATAAACCAATTAACCAATTTACCGATTCATTGTCAATAATACATCGCCCCTCGGTTGCTTAAGATTGTTATAACCGGGGGGGGGGGGGGGAAGGGGGATGACAGTGCGGATGAGGTGCTACGACCTATTAAATGCTCCCAGTGGCGAGTAGCCTCTGTCCAGCTCTTGGTCTTCACGTGAGATTTCGCCACTAATCCCGGTGGAAGCGTTTCTTCTTTCTTTCTTTCTTTCTTTTTCAATCTTTTTATTAAATTTCATATATAAAAAAAAAACAACACAAAATAATGAATAGATTACAGATTCAATAAACTTGAGATTACATTAGTAATAGGATAATAATATCCTATTAAAACATCCATCAACAAAAGGTACATAAATCAATCAAGTCTATATAAATATATATGAAAAACAAAAATAATCGTCGAAAAAAGAAAAAAAAAATTGAAATTATATATGAGAAAAAATATATAATGAAAAAAAATACTAAACTAAAACTAACATGGGCAATAATAGCACTTTATAAATATTTAAAGGTGTCAAGAAAAGAACTCCAGAACTCCATACCTGAACAAGTATAAGTAGAGAAAAGGATCTGAAATAAGCCAAATTAATTCATATGAAAGTGTCGAATAAATGGTCCCCAGGTTTCTTCAAATTTAATTGAAGAATCAAAGATAGTGCTTCTGATTTTTTCCAAACTCAGATAAGAAATAGTTTGGGAGAACCACTGAAATGTAGTAGGAGGATTTACTTCTTTCCAGTTTTGTAATATAGACCTTCTGGCAATTAATGTTACAAAGGCAATCATTCGTCTGATTGAAGGGGAAAGCTGATTGCCATCTTCATTTGGTATACCGAAAATTGCAGTAATAAAATGGGGTTGTAAATCGATATTCCATACTGAGGAAATGACATCAAAAATGTCCTTCCAATAGTTATGTAAAGTGGGACATGTCCAAAACATGTGAGTCAATGAAGCCACTTCTAAGTGACATCTGTCACATTGAGGATTAATATGCGAATAAAATCGGGCAAGTTTATCTTTAGACATATAAGCTCTATGTACAATTTTAAATTGTATTAAAGCATGTTTAGCACAAATAGAGGAGGAATTAACCATTTGTAAAATTTTTTCCCATTTATCTGTTGATATATTACATCGAAGTTCTTTTTCCC
Organism: Hypanus sabinus; assembly: GCF_030144855.1. Classification (NCBI taxonomy): domain Eukaryota; kingdom Metazoa; phylum Chordata; class Chondrichthyes; order Myliobatiformes; family Dasyatidae; genus Hypanus; species Hypanus sabinus. The sequence continues at coordinate 42,320 of NW_026779798.1, forward strand.
ATTCTTGTCTAATTCTATCCGATATTTCTGGCTGTATCTTCATAATCATGTTATAAATAAAAGCTACTAATCCCTTCTGACAAGGATTAAAAGTAAAAATCAAATCTGAAAAATCCGATGGAGTTGAATTAGGAAAAGATGGAAGAATTTTATGTAAGAAATTTCTAATTTGTAAGTATCTAAAAAAATTAGATTTAGGTAATTCAAATTTGTTGGATAGTTGATCAAAAGACATCAAAGTACCTTCAAAAAAAAGATCACGAAAACATTTTATACCTTTCCTTTTCCATATACTAAAAGCTTGATCTGTCAATGAAGGTTTGAAAAAAAAATTACATAAAATAGGGCTGTCCAGAGCAAAGTTTTTCAGATTAAAGAATTTGCGAAATTGAAACCAAATTCGTAGTGTATGTTTAACAACAGGGTTAGATATCTGTTTATTGAATTTGGCTAAATCAATAGGAAGAAAAGAACCAAGAACGGAAAATATAGAATATCCCTTAACCTCACTACATTCCAAATTTACCCACTGTGGGCACACAGGTGAATCCAAATCTAGTTTCCAGTACATTAGGTTACGAATATTATTCGCCCAATAATAAAATCTAAAGTTAGGTAAAGCTAGACCACCATCTTTTTTAGACTTTTGTAATTGCCTTTTGCTTAACCTAGGATTTTTATTTTGCCAAACAAATGAGGAAATCTTTGAATCAATATTATCAAAAAAAGATTTAGGAATAAAAATTGGTAAAGCTTGGAATAAATATAAAAATTTCGGTAAAATCATCATTTTAATAGCATTAATCCGACCAACTAATGATAAAAATAAGGGAGACCATCTAGTAGTAAGTTGCTGAATTTGATGAAGCATAGGTAAAAAATTCAGTCCAAATAAATCTTTATATTTCTTGGTGATTTTTATACCTAAATAGATAAAGTTATCAGTAACAACTTTAAATGGCATCCTATCACTCAATAAAGTTTGCGCGTTTAAAGGGAATAACTCACTCTTATCTAAGTTTAACTTATAACCAGAAAAACTACCAAATTGAGCCAACAAGGATAAAATAGCAGGAATAGACCTACTAGGATTAGAAATATATAACAACAAATCATCAGCATAAAGCGATAATTTGTATAACTTCTCATTACGGGTAATACCAAAAATATTAGGAGACTCACGAATAGCAATAGCTAAAGGTTCTAATGCAATATTAAATAATAAAGGACTTAAAGGACAACCTTGTCTCGTACCACGAGATAATTGAAAAAAAGAGGATCTATAATTATTTGTAAGAACAGAAGCAACAGGTTTATAATATATTAATTTAATCCATGATATAAAATTAGGACTAAAATTAAAGTTTCTCAATGCATTAAATAAATATGTCCATTCAACTCTACAAAGGCTTTTTCAGCATCTAATGAGATAACACATTCTGGGGTTGTAGGTGATGAAGTATAAATTATGTTAATCAATTTTCTAATATTAAAAAAGGAATATCGATTCCTAATAAAACCAGTTTGATCTTCTGAGATAATCTGTGGTAATACCTTTTCTAATCTAATGGCTAAAATTTTTGTAAGAATCTTAGAGTCTACATTTAATAATGATATAGGGCGATAAGATGCACATAAGGTAGGATCTTTATCTTTTTTAAGAATTAAAGAGATAGTAGCTTCATAAAACGATTGAGGTAATCTCTTCTTAACAAACGCATCATTAAAGATTTCACATAGCCAAGGAGAAAGCAATAAAGAAAAAGTTTTAAAAAATTCTACAATAAAACCATCAGGACCAGGAGCTTTCCCTGAATTCATTGATGAGATAGCCTCTCTTATTTCATCCATAGAAATAGGAGCATCAAGCAAGCTACAATCTTCATCTATCAGTTTAGAAATATTCAAATTATTAAAAAAATTATCCATCGTAAACCGGTCACCGTCAAATTCTGATTGATATAAAGATTTATAAAAATCTTGAAAAGTGTTATTGATTTCTTTATAATCAGTAGTTAAATTACCGTCTTGTTTACGAATTTTAATAATTTGTCGCTTAGTCGAAATAGCTTTTAATTGATTAGCTAACAATTTACCAGTTCGATCACTATGAATATAAAATTGAGCCCTAGTCTTAATTAATTGATTCTCAATTGAAGAAGATAATAATAAACTATGTTCCATTTGAAGCTCAACTCTCTTCTTATAAAGTTCTTTGGTAGGAGTAACGGAATAAATCTTATCAATTTCTTTAATTTTATCCACCAATAAAGCTATATCTGAATATCTTTGTTTTCTTTTACCAGCGGAATATGAAATAATTTGTCCACGAATAAAAGCCTTGAAAGAGTCCCAAAGTATTCCTTTATCAATCTCTTCATTATAGTTTGTTGAAAAAAATAAGTCAATTTGTTGTTTTATGAAGGTAATAAATTCTGGATCTTGAAGTAAAGTAGCATTAAGTCTCCAAGATCTAGTATTGATAGAAGAATCCGAAATCTTGATAGATAACTTCAAAGGCGCATGATCCGAAATAGCAATAGAATCGTATTTACAATCAATAACATCTGTTAATAAACGATGATCAATAAGAAAGTAATCAATTCTAGAATAACTATGATATACATGTGAAAAAAATGAAAATTCTTTATCTTTAGGGTTCAAAAACCGCCATATTTCAGTAATTCCAGAATCAACCATAAAAGAATTAATAAGTAAAGCTGATCTATTCGGAAGAGTTCGAATAGGTTTAGATCTATCCATCGAAGGATTCAAACAACAATTAAAGTCTCCACCCATAATCAACATATATTCATTCAAATTAGGAAGAGAAGTAAATAAACGTTTAAAAAATTCAGGACAATCAAAGTTTGGAGCATAAATATTAACTAAAACAACTTTCCGATTAAAAAGTGAACCAGTTATCAACAAAAATCTACCCTGTGGATCAGAAATAATTTCATAATGTGTAAACGAAATTGAGGCGTCTATAAAAATAGACACACCCCTAATTTTAGCGGTACAATTTGAGTGAAATTGTTGACCTTTCCAGAACCTAAAAAAACGTTGATTATCCTCCCTCCTAATGTGGGTCTCCTGTGCAAAAATAATATTAGCGTTCAATCTATGGAATACTTTAAATATTTTTTTACGTTTAATCGGATGATTTAAACCATTAGTATTCCACGAGATAAAGTTAATAGATTTATCCATCATACCAATATTAATTGTGTGTATCATAAAAGGTTAAAAAGACACATAACCCACAATTTAGGAAGAAGGAAAATTGATTCAGGAGCAACCGGAGATCCTGACACCTCAACAATATTAACAATTTAAAGTCAGCCCATAAACTAAAAGCAAAAAAATAAAAAGCAAAAGCATGAAAAAAGATCCCTCCCTCCTCCCCCCACCCTTTGAAAGAAAGCCAAGCGGCAGGCGCATAAACTAATACTAATATTACCCCCATTTCAAGATGGCAGCTCCATAAGAAAATTTTTTAAGAAAAAACTATATAACACCCCAATTAAAATATAGAGTTGCAAAAAAAAAAATATATATATATATATACCTACATATATATATATATATATATACACCTACACATACACACCCATATCAGACAAATCAAAAAAAACTAAAATAGTAAAACCAGAAAAATCATTAATAAAAAAAAAATGCACATTAAAGTTTAAAAATGTGATACACCTTTAAAAAAGAAATTCCATATTCAGATACAAAGATGACGTTTCACAAGCCAAGACTTATGGGAAGAAGAAACGACATTTTGAGAAAGCCATATTACAAAATATGAATATAAATTCAGCAATCTAATAAGAAAATATAGTAAAAAAGTTATCAAAATAGAATTTTTTTTTTAAAAAAAAAGATTTAATAGACACTACAACATATTTAAAAAAAAACTAAAGAAAAAGAATTCAAAACCTTTGTTCCATTTCTAAATACAGGCAAGCAAATAAACGCTTATAAAAAGTAAAGACTTATGGGAAGAAGAAACGACATTTTGAAAAAAAAATAATTCATTATTACAAAATACAAACGTATATAAAAAAAGGATATTATAAAAATTAAAACAGCATCTATAAGCAATAATAATAGTAGTAAAAAAAAAAGACCCAGACCAATAGTTCAAAATAAAAAGTTATAACCCAACTTCCAGGGTTAAAACTTAAAATGAAATGACATCCTCTCTCCAAAAAAAAATCTTCAATGTAACTCATAGTTCAAGTTGCACTAGAGGATCGATATTCTTCAACAAATTTCTTCGCTTCTTCAGGAGTGTTAAAAAAGTGTAGACTGTTGTCGGGCAGCACCATTCTAAGCTTCGCTGGATACATTAAAGCTTGTTTAAACCCAATCGAATGAATCTCTGCCATCACTGGTTTAAAAGCGATCCTGGCTTTCATTACTTCATACGAGTAGTCTTCAACTATTCGAAATGAATAATTTCTGTAGGAGATCATACCTTTTTTACGAGCTAATCGAATTAGAAGCTCTTTCTCACGAGGGTAATGAAGGCGAACAATCACCGCTCGTGGTTTATCAGACACAGACGAAAACCTCGCAACTCTATGAGCGCGGTCAATAACAGGTTCATTTTTCAAACCTTCACCACCGAAAATTTCCCACAGTAATTTAGAGAAAAATTCAGTTAAATCACCGGACTCAACTTTTTCGGGAATTCCGATGATGCGCAAATTCTGTCTGCGAGAACGATTTTCAAGATCAGTAATTTTAAACTTGTACTGATCTAAAGTTTTAGCAGTCGACTCTATCTTCTTCTCTAACACTTCAATTGTACGTGCTTTTTCACAAATTGATTGTTCAAGAGTCGTGATCTTATTTCCATGCTGTTGAACCTCTAACGCCTGCGACTGAAGCTTAGTTTCAAGCGATTTAACAACTCCTTCAAGATCGGATATTTTCGAAGTAATCCTCCTTTCCAAACTTAACAGTTTACTGTCCAATTTACCTTCTAGTCTGCCTTCCAGAGCCGCAAATTTAGCATCCAGTTTATTGTCCAATTTACTTTCCATACCCGCAAATTTAACATCCAGTTTAGTGTCCAAAAGACCAAAAATTGCGTCGATGGATACAGGATCCTTAGCCGATTTCTTACTTGTAGCCATTTTAGGTTTGACAAGATTAGATCAACTATTATTTTAGGAAAAAAGGGTCAATCAAAGGTAGCAACTCATATGATTAAGTTCGAAAAGGTCTAATTAAAGGGTGATTATAGTTAAAAAAAATAAAGAGCGCCTAAAAGGCAGATGCTTACGTCGCCATCTTGAAACTCCACCCCCCGTTTCTTCTGACAGGCGAAGAGGCAGAGGTGGGTTACTGGTGCCTTACAACCAGTCGCTTTGGGCAGATGGGGCTTGGCGGCTGTGATTGGCAGCTCACCCAGGAACAAGAAAACTCTGATCTCAAAACTCCACTGCCTTGTAACTGTAACCCCTCATGGGGAAGAGGTTGGGAGTAAACCCAGTGGGAAAAGCCTGGAGCTGGAGTCCCTGAGTCAGTGTTAAATGGTGTTCAACGCAGACTGGCATCTCCTGCGACACCTCTGGTGCCACGCTGTGTCAGTCTATGTCGTTCCTTTGTGCACATCAGATGCATGGAGAGAGGGAGCTTGCTACATCGGCAGAAGCTTCCTCTCCATATCGGAGTGTCCCGGCTTGCAGGGGCAGGACATCCATGGTCGACTCTGACAGATGGAGGCCTCATCAGACAGAGCCCCATACCCCCACAGCAAGACTGATGAGTAGCAGTTGCCAAGACTTCACCACCCTTTCCCACAGACACGACGTACATCACTGAGACAGACCCTTGTGGCTTCTTCCATTAACAGAGATTCCATCTTTCCACCAATCCTCCATCACTGCGATTGAAAACTACCCTTTTTCATTCCTGTCATTCCAATGGGTTATCGATCCACAACTTCACTGTGATTCTCCCCCAGACGCTGTCCGACTTGAGTACTTCCCGCGTATTCTGCTCCTGTTTTGATGCAAGAGCAGTGGACACCTGTGACCCCCAGTGTGCAGCCTTGCCAAAATGCACAGTGTCCTGCTCTCCATAGTTCCACACCAGATCAACATTAACATCGTCTGTTAATGAGTCAAACAATGCTTTAAATATAGTGAAATGTTGTTGTAACGGGAGGTGCAGTCAGGAATGCAATAGGATATTCAAGATTCAAAAACTTTATTGTCGTTCCAATCGTACATGAGCTCTGCAGGGTAGAATGAGACAGCGGTTCCCAGGAGCAGTGCAATCATAACATAACAAACACAACACTAAATAATAAACACAACAATAAATAATAAAACACAACAGCCACATATCGCTTTAAATCAAGTTATAAGTGTCCGGTGCAAGTTAAAAGTGTCCAAAGCAGAGTCAGATAGAGCAGCTATTTAGCAGTCTGACTGCCTGTGGGAGGAAGCTGTTTAGTAGCCTTGTGGTTTTAGTTTTGATGCTCCTGTAACGTTTACCTGATGGCTGAAGAACAAACAGTTCATGGAGAGGATGTGAGGGTTTTTTAATTATGTACCGTGTCGAATGGAGGCATCGACGTTGAAAGAGGTCTTGGAAGAAGGTAGGGAGACCCCAATAACCTTCTCTGCTCCCCTAACCACCCCCTGCAAGGCTTTTTTTGTCGGCAGCACTGCAGCTGGAGTACCAGGCTGTGATGCAAAAGGTCAGCACACTCTCAACCACGCCTCTGCAGAATGTAGTTAAGATGTTAGTGGGAAGTGATGCTTGTTTAAGCTTCCTCAGAAAGTGCCATCAGGGGAATGTTCACCTTCACAAATAACTAGAACCAGAACATGAGGACTGGACATTTTCCGGGACATCCATTGCTGTCAATTCCGTGTCTGCGAACAGAATTTTACTTTCTGTCCTAATATCCATGGAAGCATTGAATTGATTCATGTAATCTCAAACACTGAATGCTGAAATACCGTTATAAAGTTCTTTGTCAGATGAGCCATTTAACGTTTTGAATATGTTCTCTGTTCCCATGGAAGATGTCCAACAGAAACACAAGGAGACTCTGCGGACACGAACTGAAACACTGAGAGTGAACACGATCCTGATGACGGAGAAGGTGAAGGTTTTCCAGCTGGCTGATCGATACGCTGAGCTCACGGTCATTTCTACTGTTCGAGATCGGACACTGGTGGAACATGAGCTGCTGGCAAGAGGCAGAGACCATGAGCATTATAGAGAGAAACAACTCCGCAGACAGCTGGAAAAAATCCAGACTGATCAGTTATTCCAGAGCAGCTTTTCCCGGAGTGAATCCAAGTCTGGGAGTTCAGCAGCAGTGGCCGGAGTCCCGGGGATCGGGAAAACAACGATGGTACAAAAAATTGTTTATGACTGGGCCATGGGGAAAATATACCAACAGTTCCAGTTTGTCTTCAGTTTCAAATTCCGAGATTTAAACAGTATTGACTGTCGAATAAACCTGAAGGAACTGATTCTGGAACAGTATCCTTACTTTGGGAATATCCTGAGAGAAGTCTTGATGAACCCAGAGGGATTGCTGTTTATATTCGATGGTTTAGATGAATTCAAACACAAAATCGATTTTGCGGACAGTCAGAGAGATACAGAACCAAAGCACCAGTGCCCAGATCCCGAGTGGTGGTGTGAAGTGTCTGACATTGTGTACAGTTTAATCCAGGGCAAGCTGCTCCCAGGGTGTTCAGTGCTGGTGACCACTCGCCCCACTGCGTTACATTTATTGGAAAAGGCGAATATCAGTGTCCGGGCTGAAATCCTGGGATTTGTTGGTGAGGAACGGAAGGAATATTTCATCAGACATTTTGAAGATCAGACGGTGGCCGAAGCTGTTTTCAATTATGTGAAGGAGAACGAGATCCTGTACACCATGAGCTACAACCCCTCCTACTGCTGGATCCTCGCTCTGGCACTGGGCCCCTTCTTCACACAAAGAGTCAGGGACCCACAGCGAGTTCCCAAGACCATCACCCAACTGTACTCCTACTATATTTACAACATCCTGAAAAACCACGGCCGTGAGATTGAGAGACCCCGTGATGTGTTACTCAGGGTTGGTCAGATGGCCTTCAGAGGAGTGTCTGCGAAGAAGATTGTGTTTACAGATGGAGATTTGGTCAACTACAGTCTGCAGCCTTCCCAGTTCCTGTCCGGGTTCCTGATGGAGCTTTTGGAGAGAGAGGATTCTGCCCAGAGCGTGGTGTACACATTCCCACACCTCACCATCCAAGAGTTTGTAGCTGCAGTCGCACAATTCCTGAATCCACATCCCGGGGATATCCTGAAATTCCTCACTAAAGCCCACAACACGGCAGATGGGCGATTTGAGATATTTCTCCGTTTTGTTGCTGGTCTCTCCTCTCCAATGACAGCTCGGGGCCTGGTGGAGTTTCTGGGTCCATTTCCTCATGAAACAACCTGCCGGGTGATTGACTGGGTGAAGGAGGAGGTTAAACGTCAGATTGGAAACACAGGGAGTGAAGCTGGTAAAAGGAGCCTCCTGAACACATTGCACTACCTGTTTGAGTCTCAGAATCGTGGACTGGCTCAGGAAACACTGGGATGTGTGGAAACACTTTCATTCAGTAGATTGACACTGACCCCGATTGACTGCGCGGTCCTGTCTCATGTCATCGGACTCTGTGATACAATAAAATACCTCAACCTGGAGGGCTGCCACATTGAGTGTGAGGTAATCCAGCGGCTGGGACCCGGGCTGCACAAGTGCCAGGAGTTGAGGTAATTTGATTTATCTCTCACTCGGAACTGTGAAACTGTTCTATTGTGTCATTTCAATGTAAAGAGATTTGGGTTAAACTGTGTTAAATCAGATTGTGAAGAATTGTGACAAATGCCCAGGGGATCGGTCAGCAATTCCCCAAGGACAGGAGGGTTCTGTGGTTCCTTGTGAAGGGATGTTGGAGACTTCATCAGATCAGTGAACAACGACCATTGGTTTAATGGTAGTAAATCACAGGAATGGCCGTGTTTCCTGCTGCCTGTGACACGTCCATTGACAATGTTCCTTCTCACTGTTACTGACACCCAGACCGACACTGACTGCAGCAGATGGGTCAAAGATTCACACCCCCTTCCCGGTGAGGAACAAGAGGTCGTCTGCAGACTGTCCCAGTGAGAAGGAAAGAAATACCATTGTGAGATTGCCCTCCCCTGCCCTTTCCTGTTTGTGACTTTGCTCACTACCAGATACACAGAGAGCGAGGCCGCATCTCCTCTGGGTCTCTGTTCAGACCCAACACACGCGTACAAAAATTCCCCTTCCTCCTTTCGGATCTATCTTCCTATCCACCTTCCTTCTGTGGGATCTCTCTGCCTCATCCCCCTTCCTCCTCTCAGATCTCTTTTCCCCATCCCCCATCCACCTGTGGGTTCTCTCTTCCCCATCCCCCTTCTTCCAGTGGGATCTCTCTTCCCCATTCCCCTTCCACCTCTAGGTTCTCTCTTCCCCATCCCCTTCCCTCCAGTGGTATCCCTTCCCATTCCCATTTCATCCTGTGGGATCTATCTTCCACATCCCCCTTCCTCCTGTCAGATCTCTCTTCCCCATTCCACTTCCACCTCTAGGTTCTCTCTTCCCCATCCCCTTCCCTCCAGTGGTATCCCTTCCCATTCCCATTTCCTCCTGTGGAATCTATCTTCCCCATCCCCCTTCTTCCTGTGGCAACTGACCTCCCCATATTCCTTCATAGAATCGTAAAATCATAGAACACTACAACATAGAAAACAAGCCATTCGGCCCTTCTGCTCTGTGCCAAAACTTTATTCCGCTAGTCCCATTGACCTGCACCCAGTCCATCGCCCTCCAGACCGCTCCCATCCATGCATCTATCAGATTTATTCTTAAAACCTAACAGTGTGTCCGCATTTTCCACATCAGATGGCAGCTCGTTCCGCATTCTCACAACTCTCTGAGAGAGGACGTTCCCCCTAAACCTTTCCCCTTTCACCCTGAAGCAAAGTCCTTTTGTAATTTATCTCTCCTAATCTGTGTGGAAAGAGCCCATTCGCATCTACCCTGTCTATTCCCCTCGTAATTGTGTAAACTTCTATCAAATCTCCCCTCATTCTTCTGCGCTCCAAGGAATAAAGTCTTAACCTGTTCAATCCTTCCTTGTAACTCAACTCCTGAAGAGCCGGCAACATCCTCGCAGATCTTTTCTGCACACTTTCAGTCTTACCGATTTCGGTCCTATAGTTCAGTGATCAGAATTGCACACAATACTCCAAATTTGGCTTCACCATTGTCTTGTACAACCTCACCATAACTTTCCAACTCCTATACTCAACTTTGATTTATGAATGCCAGGATGCCAAAAGCCTTCTTTACAACCCTGTCTCCCAGTGACGCCACTTTCAGGGAATTATGTATCTGAACTCCCAGATCCCTTTCTTCCTGCGCATTCCTCAGTGCCCTACCCTTTACTGTCTATGTCCTACCTTGATTTGTCCTTACAAAATGGAACACCTCACACTTGTCTGCATTAATTTCCATCTGCCATTTTCTGGCCCATGTTGCCAGTTGGTGCAGATCCCTCTGCAAGCTTTGAAAGCCTTCCTCGCTGTCCGCAACGCCTCCAATCTTAGTGTCATCAGCAAACTTGCTGATCCAACTTATCACACTATCATCTAGTACATTGATATAGACAACAAACAACAATGGTCCCAACACAGATCCCTGAGACACACCACTAGTCACAGGCCTCCAGTCTCAGAAGCAATGATCCACTAAGACTCTCTGTCTTCTCCCACACAGCCAATTTGGAATCCAATCTACAACCTATCCATGGATACCTACTGTCCGAAACTTCTGAACTAACCTCCCATGTGGGACCTTGTCAAAAGCCTTATTAAAGTTCATGTAGACAACATCCACAGCCATTCCTTCATGTGCATTCTTGGTAACCTCCTCGAAAAACTCTACAGGATTCATTAAACACGATCTGCCATGAACAAAGCCATGCTGACTATCCTTAATCAGCCCTTGGTTATCCAACTCCTTGTAAATCCGATCTCTCAGAACACCTTCCAATAATTTACCTAACACCGATGTTAGGCTCACTGGCCTGTAATTACCTGGTGCACTTTTGGAGACTTTTTCAAACAACGGAACAACATGAGCTACCCTCCAATCCTCCGGCACCGCACTTGTGGCGAAGGACATTTTAAATATTTCTGCCAGGACCCCTGCAATTTCTACATTCGTCTCTCTCAAGGTCCAAGAAAATATCATGTCGGGCCTGGAGGATTTATTTACCCTTATTTGCTGTAAGGCTGTAAGCACCTCCTCCTCTTTAATCTCTATATGTTCCATAAAACATAGAATAGTACTGCACATTACAGGCCCTTCGGCCCACAATGTTGTGCCGACCCTCAAACCCTGCCTGCCATATAACCGCCCACCTTACATTCCTCCATATGCCTGTCTAGTTGTCTCTTAATCTTCACTAGTGTATCTGCCTCCACAACTGACTCAGGCAATGCATTCCACGCACCAACCACTCTCTGAGTGAAAAACCTTCCTCTAATATCCTCTTTGAACTTCCCTCCCCTTACCCTAAAGCCATGTCCTCTTGTACTGAGCAATGGTGCCCTGGAGAAGAGGCGCTGGCTGTCCACTCTGTCTATTCCTCTTAATATCTTGTACACCTCAATCATGTCTCCTCTCATCCTCCTTCTCTCCAGAGACTAAAGCCCCGGCTCCCTTAATCTCTGATCATAATCCATACTCTCTAAAGCAGGCAGCATCCTGGGAAATCTCCTCTGTACCCTTTCCAATGCTTCCACATCCTTCTTATGGCGAGGTGACCAGAACTGGACACAGTACTCCAAGTGTGGCCTAACTAGAGTTTTATAGAGCTGCATCATTACATCGCGTCTCTAAAACTCTATCCCTTGACTTATGAAAGCTAACACCCCATAAACTTTCTTAACTACCCGATCTACCTGTGAGGCAACTTTCAGGGATCTGTGGACATGTATCCCCTGATCTCTCTGCTCCTCCACACTACCAACTATCCTGCCATTTACTTTGTACTTTGCCTTGGAGTTTGTCCTTCGGAACTGTACCACCTCACACTTCTCTGGGTTGAACTCCATCTGCCACTTCTCAGCCCACTTCTGCATCCTATCAATGTCTCTCTGCAATCTTCGACAATCGTCTACACTGTCTACAACACCACCAACCTTTGTGTTGTCTGCAAACTTGCCAACCCACCCTTCTACCCCCACATCCATGTCGTTAATAAAAATCACAAAAAGAAGAGGTCCCAGAACAGATCCTTGCAGGACTCCACTAGCCACAACCCTCCAATCTGATTGTTCTACCTCCACCATGACCATCTGCCTTCTGCAGGCAAGCCAATTCTGAATCAACCTGGCCAAACTTCCCTGGATCCCATGCCTTCTGACTTTCTGAATAAGCCTACCATGTGGAACCTTGTCAAATGCTTACTAAAATCCTTATAGATCACATCCACTGCACTACCCTCATCTATAAGCCTGGTCACCTCCTCAAAAAACTCTATCAGGCTTGTTAGGCACGATCTGCCCTTCACAAAGCCATGCTGACTGTCCCTGATCAGACCATGATTCTCTGAATGCCCATAGATCCTATCTCTAAGAATTCTTTTCAACAGCTTTCCCACCACAGATGTAAGGCTCACTGATCTATAATTACCTGGACTATCCATACTACCTTTTTTGAACAAGGGGACAGGATTCGCCTCCCTCCAATCCTCCCGTACCATTCCCCTGGACAACGAGAACATAAAGATCCTAGCCAGAGGTTCAGCAATCTCTTCCCTTGCCTCGTGGAGCAGCCTGGGGAATATTCCGGCAGGCCCCGGGGACTTATCCGTCCTAATGTATTTTAACAACTCCAGCACCTCCTCTCCTTTAATAACATGCTCCAGAACATCAACCTCACTCATATTGTCCTCACCGTCATCAAGTTCCCTTTCATTGGTGAATACCAAAGCGAAGTATTCATTGAGAACCTCGCTCACTTCCACAGCCTCCAGGCACATCTTCCCACTTTTATCTCTAATCGGTCCTACCATCATTCCTGTCATCCTATTGTTCCTCACATAATTGAAGAATGCCTCGGGGTTTTCCTTTACCCTACTCACCAAGGCCTTCTCATGCCCCCTTCTTGCTCTTATCAGCCCCTTCTTAAACTCCTTTCTTGCTGCCCTATATTCCTCAATAGACCCATCTGATCCTTGCTTCCTAAACCTCGTGTACGCTGCCTTCTTCCACCTGACTAGATTTTCCACTTCACTTGTAACCCATGGTTTCTTCACCCTACCATTCGTTATCTTCCTCAGCTGGACAAATTAATCCCTAACATCCTGCAAGTGATCCTTAAACATCGACCACATGTTCATAGTACATTTCCCTGCAAAAACATCATCCCAATTCACACCCGCAAGTTCTAGTCTTATAGCCTCATAATTTGCCCTTCCCCAATTCAAAATTGTCCTGTCCTCTCTGATTCTATCCTTTTTCATGATAATGCTAAAGGCCAGGGAGCGGTGGTCACTGTCCCCCAGATGCTCACCCACTGACAGATCTGTGACCTGACCCGGTTCGTTACCTAATACTAGACCTGGTATGGCATTCCCCCTCGTCGGCTTGTCAACATACTGAGACAGGAATCCATCTAGGACACACTTAACAAACTCTGCCCCATCTAAACCCTTGGAACTAATCAAGTGCCAATCAATATTAGGGAAGTTAAAGTCACCCATGATAACAACCCTGTTATTTTTGCACCTTTCCAAAATCTGCCTCCCAATCTGCTCCTCGGTATCTCTGCTGCAACCTGGGGGCCTGTAGAATACCCCGGTAGAGTAACTGCTTGCTTCCTGTACCTGACTTCCACCCATACTGAATCAAAAGAGGATCCTGCTACATTACCCACCCTTACTGTAGCTGCAATAGTATTCCTGACCAGTAATGCCACCCGTCCTGCCCTTTTCCCCCCTCTCTATCCCTTTGAAAGCACTGAAATCCAGGAATATTGAGAATCCATTCCTGTCCTGGTGCCAGCCAAGTCTCCGTAATGGCCACTACATCATAATTCCATATAAGTATCCAAGCTCTCAGTTCATCACTTTTGTTCCTGATTCTTCTTGCATTGAAGTACACGCACTTTAGCCCTTCAACCTTACTGCCTTTATACCCTTTATTCTGCTGCCCTTTCCTCAAAGCCTCTCTATGTGTCAGATCTGGCTTTACTCCATGCAGTTTCTTCACTGCTCTATCGCTCTGGGTCCCATCCCCCTTGCAAATTAGTTTAAACCCTCCCGAACCATGCTAGCAAACCTACCAGCAAGGATATTGCTCCCCCTGGAGTTCAGGTGCAACAGGTCCCACCTTCCCCAGAAGAGATCCCAGTTGTCCAAAAATCCTCCAGATCCTCCAGCAACTCCTCAGCCACGCATTCAACTGCCATCTCATCCAATTCTTACCCTCACTATCACGTAGTACTGGCAACAATCCTGAGAACACCACCCTTGAGGTCCTCTTCTTCGGCCTTCTGCCTAGTTCCCGAAACTCACACTTCAGGACCTCATCCCTCTTCCTGCCTACGTCGTTGGTACCAATATGTATCACGACTTCTGGTTGCTTTCCTTCTCGTACCAGGATGTCATGTACCCGGTCAGAGACAACCCGGACCCTGGTACCCGGGAGGCAACAAACCACGCGGGTTTCCTTCTCACGTCCACAAAATCTCCTGTCTGCCCCCCTGACTATAGAGTCTCCAATGACGACAGCTCTCCTCCACTCCGTCCCACCCTTCTACACCACAGGGTCAGACTCAGTGACAGAGGCCCTGCCACCGTGGCTCACACCTGGTCGGTCGTCCTCACCAACAGTATCCAGGACGGTAAACTTATTATTCAGGGGAATGGCTACAGAGGTGCTCTGCACTACCTGTCTACTCTCCTTCGCTTTCCCCCCTCGGACTGTCACCCAACGACCTGCTTCCGGCAGCCTAGGTGTGACTACCCCCCTGTAGCTCTCATCTATGGCAGCCTCATTCTCCCTTATGTGCCGAAGGTCATCCAGCTACGGCTCCGGATTCCTCACACGGTCTTCCAGATCGCCCAGCCGCAAGCACTTCTGGCAGATGTGACTCTGCGGGAGAGGGGAGTTCCCCCAAGACTGCCTCATCTCACAGGACAGGCACATCACCGTCTCAGCAGGCATTGTAAAGACCTGTCAAAGCCTCAAATCTCCACTCACTCACTGGCCGCTTTCCACGGGCCGCTCAGCTTGAGCTACCCCTCTATTTATTTGTTCGAGCTTTTCAAACTGCTTGGTCAATCAGCTGCTTTCTGTTGAGTCTGAGCTATTCAAATCTTCGTTGTCTTGATTTGCACAGACCAATTGCCAAAACTGCCAGAATCTCTCAAGTCAAAGCCTCATATTTCCACTCCTTCACTGGCCCACTCACTCACTGGCCGCGTTCCATGACACTACTGTTTGTTTCCTTTAATTCCATATCCACTATGCCAGTTTTCTAAGTAGACACTGATGCAAAAAACTGTTTAAGATCTTCCCCATCTCGTGATGCTCCACACATAGACAACCACTCTGATCTTCTAGGGGACCAATTTTGTCCTTTACTATCCTTTTACTCTTAATATACTTGTAGAAACCCTTCAGGTTTACCTTCACATTATCTGCCAACACAACCTCATGTCTTCTTTTTGCCTTCCTGATTTCCTTCTTTAGTATTCCCTTACATTCTCTATACTCTTCAAGTATCTCATTTGTTCCTTGTTGCCTGTACCTGCTAAACACGTACTTAACCAGATCGCCAATATCCCTTGAAAAACAAGGTTCCCTATCCTTGTTAACTTTGCCTTTAATCCTGGCAGGAACAAGCAAACTCAGGATGTAAGCGCAGTTCATTAACTCCACTTACTGAATACATCATTGCCAGAAAACAACTTATCCCAATCCACTCTTCCCAGATCCTCTCTCATTTCCACCAAATTGGCCCTTCTCCAATTCAGAACCTTAACTGGTGGACCAGTCCTATCCTTATCCATAATTATCTTGAAACTAATGACATTATGGTCACTGGACCCAAAATGTTCGCTGACACATACTTCTGTCACCTGACCTGTCTGATTCCCTAATCGATCAGGTACTGCACCCTCTCTTGTTGGTACCTCAATGTATTGATTTAGAAAACTTTCCTGAACACATTTGACAAACTCCACGCCATCTAACCCTTTCACAGAGTGGGAGTCCAGGTCAATATGTGGGAAGTTAAAATCCCCTACGATTACAAATTTCTGTTTCTTTCATTGGTGTGCTAACTCTCAACAGACTTGCTCCTCCGATTGGGCCGTATATAATAATACCCTATTAGTGTGGTCACAGCTTTCCCGTTCCTCAGCTCCACCCATACGGCCTCTGTAGACGAGCCCTCCGGGCTGTCCCGTCTGCACACAGCTGTGAGATTCCCCTGACTAGTAATGCCACTCCTCCCCCTTTCATCCCTCCCCCTCTATCACGTCTGAAACAACATAACCTCGGAACATGAAGCTACCAGTCCTGCCCCTCTTGCAAACCAAGTCTTACTAATAGCAATAATGTCGAGATCATCATGTGCCAATCCACGCCCTAAACTCATCTGCCTTACACACAATACTCCTTGCATTGAAATAGATGCACCTGAGAACATTTCTATCACGTACAAACCATTGATATCTGTCGAAACAGGCAGTCCTCGCATGACCATTATCCTCCTCCACATCACTATCTGCTCTAAAACTCTGCCCCGTCCCCCTGCAACCTTGTTTAAAACCCCCAGAGCAGAACTTGCTAGCCTACCGATAAGGATGTTAGTTCCCCTCCAGTTCAGGTGCAAACTGCCCAATTCGAACTGGTCTCACCTCCCCTGGAAAAAGCCCAATTGTCCAGAAACATGAACCCCTCCATCATGTATCATCCCCTCAGCCACGTATTTAGCTGCATTATTTCTAGCCTCACCAGCACGTGGCACGGGTAGCAAACCACCTGTGGGATCTCACGTTCCCATCCCCCATTCATTCTCTGGGCTCTCTGTTTCCACTCCCCCTTTCTGCTGTTGGATCTCTCCTCAGCATCCCCCTTCCTCCTGTGGGATCTCCCTCCCCAATCCCCCTTCCTCTTGTGGGATCTCTCTTCCACATCCCCCTTCCTCCTTTGGGATCTGTCTTTTCCTGAGGTATCCTGAGGTATCTCTCTTCTGCATCCTGCTTCCTGCTGTTGGGCCTCTGTTCCCAATCCCTCTTCCTCTAGTGGGATCTCTCTTCCCGATCCCCCTTCCTTCCGAGAGATCTCTCTTTCCTAACCCCTTCCTCCTGTGGGATCTCTCTGCCGTATCCCCCTTCCTCCTGTGGGATCTGTCTTTTCCATACACATTCATCCTGAGGTATCTCTCTTCCGCATCCCGCTTCCTGCTGTTGGGCCTCTGTTCCCAATCCCCCTTCCTCTAGTGGGATCTCTCTTCCCGATCCCCCTTCCTTCCGAGGGATCTCTCTTTCCTAACCCCTTCCTCCTGTGAGTCCTCAGCTCCTTTGCCCCCTCTTCCTGTCGGATCTCACTTGGCCATGCTCCTTCCTCCTGTGGGATCTCTCTCCCCCATCCCCCTTCCTCCTGTGGGATCTCTCTCCCTCATCCTTTCCTCTTGTGGGATCTCCCTTCCCATCCCCATCCTCCTGTGGGATCTCTCTCCCCCATCCCCTTTCCACCTGTGGGATCTCTCTCCCCCATCCCCCTTCCGCCTGTGGGATCTCCCCATCCCCATCCTCCTGTGGGATCTCTCTCCCCCATCCCCCTTCCTCCTGTGGGATCTCTCTCCCCCATCCCCTTTCCACCTGTGGGATCTCTCTCCCCCATCCCCCTTCTGCCTGTGGGACCTCTCTCTCCCCCATCTCCCTTCCTCCTGTGGGATCTCTCTGCCACTTCCCCCTTCCTCTTTTGGGATCTCTCTCCCCCATCCCCCTTCCACCTGTCGGATCTCTTCCCCATCCACCTTCCTCCTGTGGGATCTCTCTCCCCCATCCCCCTTCCTTCTGTAGTATCTCTCTTCCCCATCCCCCATCCTCCTGTGGGATCTCTCTTCCCATTCCCCCACCCTCCTAAGGGATCTCTTTGCCCCATCCCCCTTCCACCTGTGGGATCTCTTCCCCATCCCCCTTCCTCCTGTGGGATCTCTCTGCCCCGTCCCCCATCCACCTGTGGGATCTCCCACCCCCGATCAACTTCACCCCTGTCTGATCCCACTCCCCCGTCCAACTTCCCCCCTGTGGGATCTCTCTCCCTCGTCCCACTTCCTCCTGTGGGATCTCTCTCCCCCTTCCCACCTGCGTGCTCTCCGTACCCCGTCCACCTTACCCACTGTGGGATCCCTCTCCCCCGTCCCCATTCCTCCTGTGGGATCTGCCTCCCCTGTCCCCCTTCCTCCTGTGATATCTCTCTGCCACATCCCCCTTCCTACCGTGGGATCTCTCTTCCCCGTCACCCATCCTCCTGTGGGATCTCTCTGCCCCGTCCCACTTCCTCCTCTGGGATCTCTCTGCCACATCCCCCTTCCTACCGTGGGATCTCTCTTCCCCGTCCCCCATTCTCCTGTGGTATCTCTCGTCCCCGTCCCCCAACATCCTGTGGGATCTCTGTGCCCCGTCACCCTTCCCCCGTGTGGGATCCCCCTCCCCCGTCCACCTTCCCCCTGTGGGATCCCCCTCCCCTTGCCCCTTCCCCATTTTGGGATTCCCGTCCCCCTTCCCCCCTGTGGGATCTCCCTCCCGTGTCCCCCTTCACCCCTGTGGAATCCCTCTCCACCGTACACCATCCTCCTGTGGGATCTCCCTCCCCCGTTCCCCTTCCTCCTGTGGTATCTCCCTCCCCCATCCCCCTTCCTCCTGTGGTATCTCCCTCCCCCGTCCCCCTTCCTGTGGGATCTCTCTGCCCCGTCCCCCGTCCACCTGTGGGATCTCCCACCCCCGACTCCTTTACTCCCGTGGGATCCCCCTCCCCCATCCCCCTGTGGGATCTCTCTTCCCCGTCCCACTTCCACCCTGTGGGATCCCCCTCCCCCGTCCACCTACCCTCCTGTGGGATCCACCTCCCCCGTCCCTCTTCCCCCTGTGGGATCCCTCTCCCCCGTCCCCCTTCCCTCCTGTAGGATCTCCCTACCAAAGACCACCTTCCCCTTGTGGGATCATGCCTCCCCCATCCCCCTTCCCCCCTGTGGGATCCCTCTCCCTCGTCCCCCTTCCTCCTGTGGGATCTCTATCCCCCTTCCCACCTGCGGGCACTCCGTCCCCCGTCCACCTTCCCCCCAGTGGGATCACTCTCCACCGTCCCCCATCATCCTCTGGGATCCCCCTCCCCCGTCCCCCTTCCTCCTGTGGGATCTCTCTGCCCCGTCGCCCTTCCTCCTGTGGGATCTCTCTGCCCCGTCCCCCTTCCTACTGTGGGATCTCTCTGCCCCGTCACCCTTCACCCCTGTGGGATCCCCCTCCCCCGTCCACCTTCCCACCGTGGGATATCCTTCCCCCTTTCCCCTTTCCCATTTTGTGATCCCCGTCCCCAATCCCCCCTGTGGAATCCATCTGTACTGCCCCCTTACCCCGTGTGGGATCCCCCTCCCCCGTCCACCATCCCCCCTGTGGGATCCCCCTCCCCTTCCCCCTTCCCCATTTTGGGATCCCCGTCCCCCTTCCTCCCTGTGGGATCTCCCTCCCGTGTCCCCCTTCACCCCTGTGGAATCCCTCTCAACCGTCCACCTTCCCCCTGTGGGTTCTCCCTCCCGCCTCCCCCTCTCCCCCACTGGGATCCCTCTCCACCGTCTCGCATCCCCCTGTGGGATCTGACCCCCGTGTCCCCCTTCCTCCTGTGGGATCTCCCTCCACCGTCCCCCTTTCTCCTGTGGTATCTCCCCTCCCCCTTCCTCCTGTGGGATCTCCCTCCCCCGTCCACCTTCCCCCCTGTGGGATCCCTCTCCCCCGTCCCCCTTCCTCCTGTGGGAACTCCCTCCACCATCCCCCTTCCTCCTGTGGGATCTCTCTTCCCTGTACCCCTTACTCCTGTGAGATCTCCCTCCCCCATCACCCTTTCTCCTGTGGTATCTCCACTCCCCCGTCCCCCGTCCTCCTGTGTGATCTACCTCCCCCATCCCCCTTTCTCCTGATGTATCTCCCCTCCCCCGTCCCCCTTCCTCCTGTGGGAACTCCCTCCACCATCCCCCTTCCTCCTGTGGGATCTCTCTTCCCTGAACCCATTACTCCTGTGGGATCTCCCTCCTCCATCACCCTTTCTCCTGTGGTATCTCCACTCCCCCGTCCCCCGTCCTCCTGTGGGATCTACCTCCCCCATCCCCCTTTCTCCTGTGGTTTCTCCCCTCCCCCGTCCCCCTTCCCCCTGTGGGATCTCTCTGCCCCGTCCCCCTTCCTCCTGTGGTATCTCCCTCCCCCATCCCCCTTCCTCCTGTGCTATCTCCCCTCCCCGGTCCCCCGTCCTCCTGTGGGATCTCCCTACCCCATCCCCCTTCCTCCTGTGGGATCTCCCTCCCCCGTCCCCCTTCCTCCTGTGGTATCTCCCTTCCCCCGTCCCCCTTCCTCCTGTGGGATCTCTCTGCCCCGTCCCCCATCCTCCTGTGGTATCTCCCTCCCCCATCCCCCTTCCTCCTGTGGTATCTCCCTCCCCATCCCCCTTCCTCCTGTGGGATCGCCCTCCCCCGTCCCCCTTCCTCCTGTGGGATCTCCCTCCCCCATCCCCCTTCCTCCTGTGGGATCTCCCTCCCCCGTCCCCCTTCCTCCTGTGGGATCTCCCTCCCCCGTCCCCCTTCCTCCTGTGGTATCTCCCTCCCCCGTCCCCCTTCCTGTGGGATCTCTCTGCCCCGTCCCCCTTCTTCCTGTGGTATCTCCCCTCCCCCGTCCCCCTTCCTCTTGTGGGATCTCTCTGCCCCATCCCCCTTCCTCCTGTGGTAACTCCCTCCCCCATCTCCCTTCCTCTTGTGGTATCTCCACTCCCCCGTTCCCCTTCCTCCTGTGGGATCTCCCTCCCCCATAACACTTCCTCCTGTGGTATCTCCCTCCACCATCCCCCTTCCTCCTGTGGGATCCCCCTTCCCCCGTCCCCCCTCCTGTGGGATCCCTCTCCCCCGTCCCCCTTCCTCCTGTGGGAACTCCCTCCACCATCCCCCTTCCTCCTGTGGGATCTCTCTTCCCTGTACCCCTTACTCCTGCGGGATCTCCCTCCCCCATCACCCTTTCTCATGTGCTATCTCCACTCCCCAGTCCCCCGTCCCTCCTGTGGGATCTACCTCCCCCATCCCCCTTTCTCCTGATGTATCTCCCCTCCCCCGTCCCCCTTCCTCCTGTAGTATCCCCCTCCCCCTTCCACCTTCCCCCCTGTGGGATCCCTCTCCCCCGTCCGCCTTCCTCCTGTGGGAACTCCCTCCACCATCCCCCTTCCTCCTGTGGGATCTCCCTCCCCCATCCCCCTTCCTCCTGTGGGATATCCCTCCCCCATCACCCTTTCTCCTGTGGTATCACTCCCTCGTCCCCCGTCCTCCTGTGGGATCTACCTCCCCCATCCCCCTTTCTCCTGTGGTATCTCCCCTCCCCCGTCCCCCTTCCTCCTGTGGGATCTCTCTGCCCCGTCCCCCTTCCTCCTGTGGTATCTCCCTCCCCCATCCCCCTTCCTCCTGTTCTATCTCCCCTCCCCCGTCCCCCGTCCTCCTGTGGGATCTCCCTACCCCATCCCCTTTCCTCCTGTGGGATCTCCCTCCCCCGTAACCCTTCCTCCTGTGGTATCTCCCTCCACAGTCCCCCTTCCTCCTGTGGGATCCCCCTCCCCCGTCCCCCTTCCCCCTGTGGGATCCCTCTGACCCGTCCCCCTTCCTCCTGTGGGATCTCTCTCCCCCGTCGCCCTTCCTCCTGTGGGATCTCTCTGCCCCGTCCCCCTTCCTCCTGTGGGATCTCTCTGCCCCGTCACCCTTCACCCCTGTGGGATCCCCCTCCCCCGTCCACCTTCCCACCGTGGGATATCCTTCCCCCTTTCCCCTTTCCCATTTTGTGATCCCCGTCCCCAATACCCCCTGTGGAATCCATCTGTACTGCCCCCTTACCCCGTGTGGAATCCCCCTCCCCCGTCCACCATCCCCCCTGTGGGATCCCCCTCCCCATCCCCCTTCCCCATTTTGGGATCCCCGTCCCCCTTCCTCCCTGTGGGATCTCCCTCCCGTGTCCCCCTTCACCCCTGTGGAATCCCTCTCAACCGTCCACCTTCCCCCTGTGAGTTCTCCCTCCCGCCTCCCCCTCTCCCCCACTGGGATCCCTCTCCACCGTCCCGCATCCCCCTGTGGGATCTGACCCCCGTGTCCCCCTTCCTCCTGTGGGATCTCCCTCCACCGTCCCCCTTTCTCCTGTGGTATCTCCCCTCCCCCTTCCTCCTGTGGGATCTCCCTCCCCCATCCACCTTCCCCCCTGTGGGATCCCTCTCCCCCGTCCCCCTTCCTCCTGTGGGAACTCCCTCCACCATCCCCCTTCCTCCTGTGGGATCTCTCTTCCCTGTACCCCTTACTCCTGTGGGATCTCCCTCCCCCATCACCCTTTCTCCTGTGGTATTTCCACTCCCCCGTCCCCCGTCCTCCTGTGGGATCTACCTCCCCCATCCCCCTTTCTCCTGATGTATCTCCCCTCCCCCGTCCCCCTTCCTCCTGTGGGATCCCCCTCCCCCGTCCACCTTCCCCCCTGTGGGATCCCTCTCCACCGTCCCCCTTCCTCCTGTGGGAACTCCCTCCACCATCCCCCTTCCTCCTGTGGGATATCTCTTCCCTGAACCCCTTACTCCTGTGGGATCTCCCTCCCCCATCACCCTTTCTCCTGTGGTATCTCCACTCCCCCGTCCCCCGTCCTCCTGTGGGATCTACCTCCCCCATCCCCCTTTCTCCTGTGGTATCTCCCCTCCCCCGTCCCCCTTCCCCCTGTGGGATCTCTCTGCCCCGTCCCCCTTCCTCCTGTGGTATCTCCCTCCCCCATCCCCCTTCCTCCTGTGCTATCTCCCCTCCCCCGTTCCCCGTCCTCCTGTGGGATCTCCCTACCCAATCCCCCTTCCTCCTGTGGGATCTCCCTCCCCTGTCCCCCTTCCTCCTGTTGGATCTCTATCCCCCGTCCCGCTTCCTCCTGTGGGATCTCTCTGCCCCGTCCCCCATCCTCCTGTGGTATCTCCCTCCCCATCCCTCTTCCCCCTGTGGGATCTCTCTGCCCCGTCCCCCATCCTCCTGTGGTATCTCCCCTCCCCCGTCCCCCTTCCCCCTGTGGGATCTCTCTGCCCCGTCCCCCTTCCTCCTGTGGGATCTCCCTCCCCCATCCCCCTTCCTCCTGTGGGATCTCCCTCCCCCGTCCCCCTTCCTCCTGTTGGATCTCTATCCCCCGTCCCGCTTCCTCCTGTGGGATCTCTCTGCCCCGTCCCCCATCCTCCTGTGGTATCTCCCTCCCCATCCCCCTTCCTCCTGTGGGATCACCCTCCCCCGTCCCCCTTCCTCCTGTGGGATCTCCCTCCCCCATCCCCCTTCCTCCTGTGGGATCTCCCTCCCCCGTCCCCCATCCTCCTGTGGGATCTCCCTCCCCCGTCCCCCTTCCTCCTGTGGTATCTCCCTCCCCCGTCCCCCTTCCTGTGGGATCTCTCTGCCCCGTCCCCCTTCCTCCTGTGGTATCTCCCCTCCCCCGTCCCCCTTCCTCCTGTGGGATCTCTCTGCCCCGTCACCCTTCACCCCTGTGGGATCCCCCTCCCCCGTCCACCTTCCCACCGTGGGATATCCTTCCCCCTTTCCCCTTTCCCATTTTGTGATCCCCGTCCCCAATCCCCCCTGTGGAATCCATCTGTACTGCCCCCTTACCCCGTGTGGGATCCCCCTCCCCCGTCCACCATCCCCCCTGTGGGATCCCCCTCCCCTTCCCCCTTCCCCATTTTGGGATCCCCGTCCCCCTTCCTCCCTGTGGGATCTCCCTCCCGTGTCCCCCTTCACCCCTGTGGAATCCCTCTCAACCGTCCACCTTCCCCCTGTGGGTTCTCCCTCCCGCCTCCCCCTCTCCCCCACTGGGATCCCTCTCCACCGTCCCGCATCCCCCTGTGGGATCTGACCCCCGTGTCCCCCTTCCTCCTGTGGGATCTCCCTCCACCGTCCCCCTTTCTCCTGTGGTATCTCCCCTCCCCCTTCCTCCTGTGGGATCTCCCTCCCCCGTCCACCTTCCCCCCTGTGGGATCCCTCTCCCCCGTCCCCCTTCCTCCTGTGGGAACTCCCTCCACCATCCCCCTTCCTCCTGTGGGATCTCTCTTCCCTGTACCCCTTACTCCTGTGGGATCTCCCTCCCCCATCACCCTTTCTCCTGTGGTATCTCCACTCCCCCGTCCCCCGTCCTCCTGTGGGATCTATCTCCCCCATCACCCTTTCTCCTGTGGTATCTCCACTCCCCAGTCCCCCGTCCTCCTGTGGGATCTACCTCCCCCATCCCCCTTTCTCCTGATGTATCTCCCCTCCCCCGTCCCCCTTCCCCCCTGTGGGATCTCCCTCCCGTGTCCCCCTTCACCCCTGTGGAATCCCTCTCCACCGTACACCATCCTCCTGTGGGATCTCCCTCCCCCGTCCCCCTTCCTCCTGTGGTATCTCCCTCCCCCATCCCCCTTCCTCCTGTGGTATCTCCCTCCCCCGTCCCCCTTCCTGTGGGATCTCCCTCCACCGTCCCCCGTCCACCTGTGGGATCTCCCACCCCCGACTCCTTTACTCCCGTGGGATCCCCCTCCCCCATCCCCCTGTGGGATCTCTCTTCCCCGTCCCACTTCCACCCTGTGGGATCCCCCTCCCCCGTCCACCTACCCTCCTGTGGGATCCACCTCCCCCCGTCCCTCTTCCCCCTGTGGGATCCCTCTCCCCCGTCCCCCCTTCCCTCCTGTAGGATCTCCCTACCAAAGACCACCTTCCCCTTGTGGGATCATGCCTCCCCCATCCCCCTTCCCCCCTGTGGGATCCCTCTCCCTCGTCCCCCTTCCTCCTGTGGATCTCTATCCCCTTCCCACCTGCGGGCACTCCGTCCCCCGTCCACCTTCCCCCCTGTGGGATCACTCTCCACCGTTCCCCATCATCCTCTGGGATCCCCCTCCCCCGTCCCCCTTCCTCCTGTGGGATCTCTCTGCCCCGTCGCCCCTTCCTCCTGTGGGATCTCTCTGCCCCGTCCCCCCTTCCTACTGTGGGATCTCTCTGCCCCGTCACCCTTCACCCCTGTGGGATCCCCCTCCCCCGTCCACCTTCCCACCGTGGGATATCCTTCCCCCTTTCCCCTTTCCCATTTTGTGATCCCCGTCCCCAATCCCCCCTGTGGAATCCATCTGTACTGCCCCCTTACCCCGTGTGGGATCCCCCTCCCACGTCCACCATCCCCCCTGTGGGATCCCCCTCCCCTTCCCCCTTCCCCATTTTGGGATCCCCGTCCCCCTTCCTCCCTGTGGGATCTCCCTCCCGTGTCCCCCTTCACCCCTGTGGAATCCCTCTCAACCGTCCACCTTCCCCCTGTGGGTTCTCCCTCCCGCCTCCCCCTCTCCCCCACTGGGATCCCTCTCCACCGTCCCCGCATCCCCCAGTGGGATCTGACCCCCGTGTCCCCCTTCCTCCTGTGGGATCTCCCTCCACCGTCCCCCTTTCTCCTGTGGTATCTCCCCTCCCCCTTCCTCCTGTGGGATCTCCCTCCCCCGTCCACCTTCCCCCCTGTGGGATCCCTCTCCCCCGTCCCCCTTCCTCCTGTGGGAACTCCCTCCCACCATCCCCCCTTCCTCCTGTGGGATCTCTCTTCCCTGTACCCCTTACTCCTGTGAGATCTCCCTCCCCCATCACCCTTTCTCCTGTGGTATCTCCACTCCCCCGTCCCCCGTCCAGTGTGATCTACCTCCCCCATCCCCCTTTCTCCTGATGTATCTCCCCTCCCCCGTCCCCCTTCCTCCTGTGGGAACTCCCTCCACCATCCCCCTTCCTCCTGTGGGATCTCTCTTCCCTGAACCCATTACTCCTGTGGGATCTCCCTCCCCCATCACCCTTTCTCCTGTGGTATCTCCACTCCCCCGTCCCCCGTCCTCCTGTGGGATCTACCTCCCCCATCCCCCTTTCTCCTGTGGTATCTCCCCTCCCCCGTCCCCCTTCCCCCTGTGGGATCTCTCTGCCCCGTCCCCCTTCCTCCTGTGGTATCTCCCTCCCCCATCCCCCTTCCTCCTGTGCTATCTCCCCTCCCCGGTCCCCCGTCCTCCTGTGGGATCTCCCTACCCCATCCCCCTTCCTCCTGTGGGATCTCCCTCCCCCCGTCCCCCCTTCCTCCTGTGGTATCTCCCTTCCCCCGTCCCCCTTCCTCCTGTGGGATCTCTCTGCCCCGTCCCCCATCCTCCTGTGGTATCTCCCTCCCCCATCCCCCTTCCTCCTGTGCTATCTCCCTCCCCATCCCCCCTTCCTCCTGTGGGATCTCCCACTCCCGTCCCCCTTCCTCCTGTGGGATCTCCCTCCCCCATCCCCCTTCCTCCTGTGGGATCTCCCCTCCCCCCGTCCCCCTTCCTCCTGTGGGATCTCCCTCCCCCGTCCCCCTTCCTCCTGTGGTATCTCCCTCCCCCCGTCCCCCTTCCTGTGGGATCTCTCTGCCCCGTCCCCCTTCCTCCTGTGGTATCTCCCCTCCCCCGTCCCCCTTCCTCTTGTGGGATCTCTCTGCCCCATCCCCCTTCCTCCTGTGGTAACTCCCTCCCCCATCTCCCTTCTCTTGTGGTATCTCCACTCCCCCGTTCCCCTTCCTCCTGTGGGATCTCCCTCCCCCATAACACTTCCTCCTGTGGTATCTCCCTCCACCATCCCCCTTCCTCCTGTGGGATCCCCCTCCCCCGTCCCCCCTCCTGTGGGATCCCTCTCCCCCAGTCCCCCCTTCCTCCTGTGGGAACTCCCTCCACCATCCCCCTTCCTCCTGTGGGATCTCTCTTCCCTGTACCCCTGAGGGATCTCCCTCCCCCATCACCCTTTCTCATGTGCTATCTCCACTCCCCCGTCCCCCGTCCCTCCTGTGGGATCTACCTCCCCCATCCCCCTTTCTCCTGATGTATCTCCCCTCCCCCGTCCCCCTTCCTCTTGTAGTATCCCCCTCCCCCGTCCACCTTCCCCCCTGTGGGATCCCTCTCCCCCCGTCCGACTTCCTCCTGTGGGAACTCCCTCCCCCATCCCCCTTCCTCCTGTGGGATATCCCTCCACCATCACCCTTTCTCCTGTGGTATCTCCAGTCCCTCGTCCCCCGTCCTCCTGTGGGATCTACCTCCCCCATCCCCCTTTCTCCTGTGGTATCTCCCCTCCCCCGTCCCCCTTCCTCCTGTGGGATCTCTCTGCCCCGTCCCCCCTTCCTCCTGTGGTATCTCCCTCCCCCATCCCCCTTCCTCCTGTGCTATCTCCCCTCCCCCGTCCCCCGTCCTCCTGTGGGATCTCCCTACCCCATCCCCCTTCCTCCTGTGGGATTCTCCCTCCCCCGTAACCCTTCCTCCTGTGGTATCTCCCTCCACCGTCCCCCATCCTCCTGTGGGATCCCCCCTCCCCCGTCCCCCTTCCTCCTGTGGGATCCCTCTGACCCGTCCCCCTTCCTCCTGTGGGATCTCCCTCCCCCATCCCCCTTCCTCCTGTGGGATCTCTCTCCCCCGTCGCCCTTCCTCCTGTGGGATCTCTCTGCCCCGTCCCCCTTCCTCCTGTGGGATCTCTCTGCCCCGTCACCCTTCACCCCTGTGGGAACCCCCTCCCCCGTCCACCTTCCCACCGTGGGATATCCTTCCCCCTTTCCCCTTTCCCATTTTGTGATCCCCGTCCCCAATCCCCCCTGTGGAATCCATCTGTACTGCCACCTTACCCCGTGTGGAATCCCCCTCCCCCGTCCACCATCCCCCCTGTGGGATCCCCCTCCCCTTCCCCCCTTCCCCATTTTGGGATCCCCGTCCCCCTTCCTCCCTGTGGGATCTCCCTCCCGTGTCCCCCTTCACCCCTGTGGAATCCCTCTCAACCGTCCACCTTCCCCCTGTGGGTTCTCCCTCCCGCCTCCCCCTCTCCCCCACCGGGATCCCTCTCCACCGTCCCGCATCCCCCTGTGGATCTGACCCCCGTGTCCCCCTTCCTCCAGTGGGATCTCCCTCCACCGTCCCCCTTTCTCCTGTGGTATCTCCCCTCCCCCTTCCTCCTGTGGGATCTCCCTTCCCTGTACCCCTTACTCCTGTGGGATCTCCCTCCCCCATCACCCTTTCTCCTGATGTATCTCCCCTCCCCGTCCCCCTTCCTCCTGTGGGATCCCCCCTCCCCCGTCCACCTTCCCCCCTGTGGGATCCCTCTCCACCGTCCCCCTTCCTCCTGTGGGAACTCCCTCCACCATCCCCCTTCCTCCTGTGGGATCTCTCTTCCCTGAACCCCTTACTCCTGTGGGATCTCCCTCCCCCATCACCCTTTCTCCTGTGGTATCTCCACTCCCCCGTCCCCCGTCCTCCTGTGGGATCTACCTCCCCCATCCCCCCTTTCTCCTGTGGTATCTCCCCTCCCCCGTCCCCCTTCCCCCAGTGGGATCTCTCTGCCCCGTCCCCCTTCCTCCTGTGGTATCTCCCTCCCCCATCCCCCTTCCTCCTGTGCTATCTCCCCTCCCCCGTTCCCCGTCCTCCTGTGGGATCTCCCTACCCCATCCCCCTTCCTCCTGTGGGATCTCCCTCCCCCGTCCCCCTTCCTCCTGTTGGATCGCTATCCCCCGTCCCGCTTCCTCCTGTGGGATCTCTCTGCCCCGTCCCCCATCCTCCTGTGGTATCTCCCTCCCCATCCCCCTTCCCCCTGTGGGATCTCTCTGCCCCGTCCCCCATCCTCCTGTGGTATCTCCCCTCCCCCGTCCCCCTTCCCCCTGTGGGATCTCTCTGCCCCGTCCCCCTTCCTCCTGTGGTATCTCCCTCCCCCATCCCCCTTCCTCCTGTGCTATCTCCCCTCCCCCGGCCCCCGTCCTCCTGTGGGATCTCCCTACCCCGTCCCCCTTCCTCCTGTGGGATCTCTCTGCCCCGTCCCCCATCCTCCTGTGGTATCTCCCTCCCCATCCCCCTTCCTCCTGTGGGATCTCCCTCCCCCGTCCCCCTTCCTCCTGTGGGATCTCCCTCCCCCATCCCCCTTCCTCCTGTGGGATCTCCCTCCCCCGTCCCCCATCCTCCTGTGGATCTCCCTCCCCCGTCCCCCTTCCTCCTGTGGTATCTTCCTCCCCCGTCCCCCTTCCTGTGGGATCTCTCTGCCCCGTCCCCCTTCCTCCTGTGGTATCTCCCCTCCCCGTCCCCCTTCCTCCTGTGGGATCTCTCTGCCCCG
>NW_026779799.1:0-71768 GCF_030144855.1 Hypanus sabinus
AAAGGTAATGGCATGACAAACCACCTAAGTCTTCCATCTCTCTTTAAGAGTGGCTCGCACCGGTACTCGACTCATCACTTTGCTCAAAACGCTGAACACCCAATTACCTTTTCGGGGAGATTGCTTAACCTTAAGGGATCGGCAGAACAATATCTGAGCGCTCGAACAATCAAGAAAACAAAAACTCTTATGTGATTGTCCCCAAACATAAAAATCTTTAAAACCAAGTAACAGAACTTTAAAATGAATTCTAAAAAAATAGAAAAGGCGAATGAAGACAGTTAAGACGGGAGTGCAATAATCCCTCTTCCAAGTTCTAGTTACTATTCTGCAGTAACTTTTTGAATGAGTTCAGGTTTGTGAGTAGATCGCTCTGAAAGGCCTGTAAAAAGTGCATTGTCATAATTTAGTCACTACGATATTAAGGTTTGTATTCGTTTCTTCAGCATCATTACGTGACGGAAACGAACACACTTTTGCAATCTTTCTTATGTGCAGAAATATTGCTGTAATATTGAAGTAGTATCATTGTTAGCACTTCACCCTTATTCTGCTCAATTATGGATCATTTGGGAAACTAAATTTAAAGTATCTGTTGAGTGTTTAATGACAAAATGGAAACAGTATTACACGATTTCTACACTTATTCATCAAAACAACTATTGACAACACGTGCTTTCAGCTGTGTACTTGATTTTATTTCAATTGGATTAAATTAACATTGGCAGCTTCTTTGTATTCTCCCTGGTGACTAATATTGTGTACAAATATAAAGAGAGTGAATATACTGCATATCACACTTCAAGACGCCGACAGCAATGCATGCGCCTCCAAAAATCTTAGCGCTAGTTATTTACTATTTCATCATTACAGTCATCGGCATTCTCGGTACAGTATTGTTATTGTTTATGAATCTGCGAAATGCTGTGAATAGTCGTTTCTCTGATGTATTTATTGTTATTGCTAGTTTCTGTAAATTGCACTTTTTTTCCCTTTTGATATTCCTCCAGTCTGGTTAAAACGTTTTAATTGTTGTCACCCTTTGAATGTACCATCTTAATTGAACATTTATCATTTTATATATATTTTTTCTTTATAGTGAATTTTATCACAGTGCTAGAGTTCGTTTGCTGTCCATAAAGATTCTAATTTTCAATGGCTTTGATATTTATTGTATCATCTATTTGCAGTTAGAAGATAAAAAGCAAAGTGAAATATTGGCAATTGCAATTCTAATGCCATTTCTATTAACAGTTTCATTCAATATTTAGAACCAAATCCACTTTGGGAATTTAAGACAATGTGGAGTGTTCACGTAAAATAAGATTTGCGTAGTTAAATAAAAGGAAAATTTTGAAGCTCAGTAAGTATAGTATGACAAATTCAAATGTTAATTTTGTATGTAATGTACTAGTTACAACATTATAAAATGGATTTAATTGTATCGATAAGAGGGGAGTCCGAAGGATCTGTAATAGTGATTTTCAGATATGAGGAAATACTGCATTAATGTTTTCGTTTGGCATGATGAGTGACGGCCGAGTTAATTATGATGGAGTTACAGATCAGATAGATCGCTTGAAAATTTTCTCCCCAGTGAATTCGGTAAAGGTTGATGTTGTAGGTTTTGTGTAAATGAGCAGAAATTCAGAATGGAGCTGAGGTAGTTTTAGAATTTTCAGTTTTCAATTTTCAGTTTTCGGTTTTCAGTAGAATTTTCAGTTTTAGAATCTGTAAATACCCTGCCAGAAAGGAGTTAGAGGCAGGCAGACTCAGGGCATTGAAGATACACTGTGTTGGGCATTTAAATTGCCACGGCATTAAAGCCTGCAGACTCGACTCGTGACTAGGAATAGGTATTTCGTGATGTTGGATTGACGAGTCAATTTTCAACGTGTACAACTCGTTATGATTAAGGTGTTACTTTTGCACTAAGTTGCCTGATTTGGATGTTAGAGTAGATTTTATTTTCCTCCATGTGCTGATACACATTTTTATCACATCTGGTAAAAATAGACCCAACAACTTTGGTTCCACAAAACTTTGTGGAATAGATTCTTCTGATTTACCACCTTCTGGCTAAAGAAATTCTACCTCATCTGTTTTGAAGGGAAGTCAGATTATCTCTACTCTATCACAGACACACAGACACACAGACACACACACACACACACACACACACACACACACACACACACACACACACTTATTGCTCCTGCCTTCCCCCATTCCAGCTAATTTGGCCGTGATTGTAATACTGTTGCGCAGACGATGCGGCCTCTCCAGATGTATCACTGCTTACTTGCTGTCGATGGCAGTGACCGATGTCCTGGTCATTATCGCGGGCGTGATATTAAACAGGATAGTTCCGATGAATTTCCCGTCAGGTCTCTTCACTATGATTCCGGCCTGTAATGTGAAATTCGTGCTAGGTTACGCCGCAAGAGACTGCTCTGTCTGGGTTACGGTGATGTTCACCTTTGATCGCTTTGTGGCTATTTCCTGTCAGACTCTGAAAAGAAAATGTTGCACGGAGCGAACAGCATCTTTTGTGATCGGAACGGTGGGTGTACTGAACATTTTGAAAAATATCTCTGAGGCTTTTATATTTGAATCTTCGCGTAAAACAGAGCCCACGCCATGCATAATTGCGTCAACATTTTATACCTCGCCTGGCTGGATAGCATACGACTGGATAGCAAGTGTTTTAAACCCTTGTCTGCCATTCATTCTCATTTTGCTATTTAACTTTCTAACTATCAGGCACATTTTGGTGGGCATTAGAATTCGCAGGAGACTACAGGGCGGCGGCAACTCTGAGAACCAGGGTGACCCGGAGACGGAAAGTCGGAGAAAGTCTATCGTTCTGCTGCTAAGCATCTCTGGTATCTTCATTCTCTTTTGGCTGCTTGAACTGATAAATTTCATGTACGTTCGCTTTGCTGACTTAGTTTACTTCTCAGGTTCCAATATCAGTGACTTAATGTTCCGTCTGGAAGAAAGCAGGTTCGCGCTTCAGTTCCTGTGTTCCTGCGTGAACCCATTTATTTACGGGGGGACGCAGAGTAGGATCAGAGCCGAGATAAAGCTGGGGCTGAAATATCCTCTGATGGTCATTATCAAATTAATAAAATAAACATTTCGAAACGGTACATGTTCCAAAGCATCATTATCTTCGTTTCTGTCATCCCGCTTGCTCAGTAATAAAGTCAAAATCAAAGACAAAGTCGAGATTATTGACGTATGTACAGATGTATGTTTGCCTAGTTGTATACTCGCAGCAGCATCATAGATATTTAGCATGTAACTAATCAACTTATCTTTGTCTATTGTCATAATTTCGAAAGCATAGTCTAAAGCTTTCCTTTGCATGTCTTCATTGGATCACTTTTTTTTCAACAATACCTTTTGATTGTACAAGGGAATATAATAGAATGCTGAATAAAGATACAGTATTGCAGATACAGATAGAAGTGTTCTACATGCCGAAACCCGCATAGCAATGCATAAACCTCTCCCGTCACCCCACTTGTTTCAGAAGAAAGAATGAGGCCCCACCACACACAATGCAAGTAAAAGTAAAGCCCTAAAAGAGACGATGATCTCGAGTCCATCAAGAACCACTACTCGTCTGAGCAGCTGAACATCGCAAAACTCTCTCTTTCTCTCAATCACTAACGAGGGAGAGACAGTTATCACCCCTTCCACAAGAAATGGTAAACAAATGCCTGTTTGTTGTCTCCCGAACATCAACACTACTTTTGTGCTACCTGTCTCATAATCCTTCCGTGACACTCCACTCTTACAGTTCAAACAATCGCTAATTCCCGCATATTTACAAACTAGCTTTCTGCTTCACGTTGATGAGTATAGTACTGTAAAGAAAGAAAGCAAGAAAGGAGCATGATGTATTAGCAATCCGAATCATGTTAGACAGTAGTTGAAGACAGAGGAAAAAAAAAGATGCTGGCCCTGCTGTTAAACAAATCACGAACAAATTAAAGGGATTAAGGCAGGGTAAATCAATCATTACGGACTCATCATGGTGTTATACATTTCCCTCCACGGATTTACCGAAACCATCGACCATCTCCATCATCCACATTCCAGCATTTGCAGCCAATAGGATAGTATATCATGTATTAACATTCTGTTTGCTGGTAACACAAATTGGCAAATGTTGTTGTCAGGAGGATGGTTTAGTGCATGCTGGAGGGACGGCTTCCACGCAAAATCGCAGGCAGGCTAACTAATTATTAATAAAACTCAGACCAACGAAATTTCAAACGCCGGAAATAAGACCATTACACATGGGAACAGAATTAAGCTATTTAAAACTTTGAGTCTGCTCCGCCATTCCATCATGGCTGATTATTATCCGTGTCAACCCTAATCTCTTGACTTCGACCGATGACCGTTTTCATCCTTACCAGTCAAAAACCTATCATCCTCTGATTTAAGTATATCCAATGAGTTGGCCTCCAGAGCCAACTCTAACAATGATTTCTATAGATTCACTGAAGACAATCTTCTCATCTCCGTTCGAAAAGGATGCCCCTCTATTCTCAGCCTGTGCCCTTTGTTTCTGAACTGCTCCACTAGAGGAAACATCCTTGCCACATCAGTCATTGTAAGGTTTGAAATATTCAAAATGTTTCAATAAGATACACTGAATCTCGGCTGAAGGCTGAAAGTGGAAGAAGCACTCGGGCCAGACACTGTGAGAAGCAAAAGAGATTAGGTTTTGAGGGAAACGTCTCAGTTATAAATGTTGCATTGTGGGTAGGAAAAAATCAGGATGACAACTGCGATTTGAACATCAAGCTGCAGCCATGCCTTTTTTTTTTGTTTGCATTTGGTGATGCGCAGTGACGCCGACATTTGCAGGATAGCTGGACATTTGGAAGTATTTTTACAGGTTAAGTAATGCCCGGATTAACCATACCCTTGCTAGGTAGTGACATAGTATATGTACTGCTTCTGTGACTCTTACTTTCGATGGTAATTCCCATCTAGTAATATTGGAGACTAGTAGGCAATGATTGTGTCATTCATGTCAAGCAGAGTGAAATACGAGAAGATGTCGAAATGCCAACTATGAATAAAAACAAGGATCCCTGAAACAAAATGTCTGATTTTGACAGATAGACGGAAGTTCCATGGGAGATTGCTGCACATTAATATGACTTTCTGCCATACCTCACCACAGAGAGTGAAGCAAAAGCTTTGCATGGTAACTTAAAATGAAAAAGTCCACTGATCCCTCTAAGCTGCACGAGTATGAGGCGGCCAGAGAACTGAAATGCTCCTGCGTACATAGCACTTGTTGATGCACTGCTTGAATTTTCATTTATGTTTTATTAACATGGCACGCAATTTTCAGGTCCACTCCAGGGCAATGTTTGGTGATGCAAATGTAAAAATGGAAGGAGCGTTGACAGAGTCTCAGCTATTCATTGTTGGAGTAAACTCACAGTCTGCTAATTATCTGCTGTACCAGGCATTGATTAACCTTTCTTTGTTTTTTTTTTTTTAGCGATCTCCATTTCTCTTGGTAATGGATCTTCTTTATTACACAACTCGAGTTTTCTCCATTTATTGATTACATAAGATATAATAAACAATTATTGAAATCCTTGAATCATTCTCCCGTCGTCTCTATTTATTTGCAATCATCGTTCTCCTTTTCTCCAACATCCAGTTTTCCAAAATTCGAATATTGAAGAGTAATTCACCTTTCACCTTCTTTCTTCTAATACGGAAATACTATTTTGCACATGTACCTCTCTCGCTGCTTTCAGAAAGTAAATCAAATGTTTCTGTGCAGTTCGTAATGCTAAATATGGATTCAGTATTACGCTGCTTATTCAATTATTTATCAAAAGCTATGATTGACATCACCTGCTTTTAACTTCGTGTTTCAATTTACTTAATTGGCATAAATAAATAATTATGACTTTGCTATATTTTCCTTGGTAACAGATAATGTGTATAAAAATAATAGACAGAGAATGTAGTGCATTGACTACTTTAAAATTATTCAGTAGCAACACATGCGCTTCCAAATATTTTGGGGTTGGTCGTCTACTATTATACCATTTCAAACATCGGCATTCCTGGTAAATTATTAACGTTTTGTCATCAGCCTGTAATATGTTGTGAACTGTTGTATTACTAATGCATTTGCTGTTATTGTTGGTTTCTGTTGCTTGTATGTAGTCACCCACTTCCTGTTTTCAAATAATCATTAGTACACTTTAATTGCTTTGTTCTTTGCTTTTACCTTTTACAATTTCAACTGGATGTATATCTCTGTCAATGTTTATTTCTTCGTATTGCATTTTAGCATTATTAGTTGCAGCGGTTTTAAAATCATATAGTTTTTAATTATTTTAGATTACTTTCACATGATCTAACCAAATTTTCTATGCCGCATTTCGCCTTCTAAAATTTATCAATGGTCTATAGAATACTACTGCCATCATCAGGAAGGTA
Organism: Hypanus sabinus; assembly: GCF_030144855.1. NCBI lineage: Eukaryota > Metazoa > Chordata > Chondrichthyes > Myliobatiformes > Dasyatidae > Hypanus > Hypanus sabinus. The sequence continues at coordinate 6,496 of NW_026779799.1, forward strand.
CCGAAGCCTCAGTGTCTCGAACCAAATGGGATACATTTATGCAATTTCACTTGTCTCGTCATTGAAATACTAGCAAATAATATGGACTCACTTTTAAGGACACCTAATTTCTTTTTCTAGAATATTTTTGGTCATATTATTATTATTATTATTATTATTATTATTATTATTATTATTATTAGTATTCACAGTTTGTTGTATTTTATGAAATGGATAAAAACTCAAATTGCAGTAGTTCTTCCTCTTAAAGTTATTACTCTATGAATGATTTATTGAATATGCCTGGAATAAAATAAACTCGAGATTGTATATAGTAGCAAACATATATTTTCATACTAACTGTACTTAAACCTTTGAACATTGATTGGGTTGGGACTCAGGAAGGAGTCCAGCACTTCGATATGTTCAAACGATAGGCGAGTTCTTACGATATGAGAGAAAGGTCTTAGTCAAAGATTTGTCATGTATCACTATGGTCATTGTGAGCCATAATGACAACCAACTTCAGTTAATAAGATTTCCAGACCCTCCATGGATAATGAAAAGATAATATTCGGGAAAGGAGTCTACGCTGTGACGTGGGGTCATCCACGTCTTCGATAGTTCGTTTGTGGAAGTGTGTTGCTGCCTCTTATTAGATGCCTCTGATTTTTCTACATTTCCCTTGCCCAGAAAATATTACAGTTCCATTAATAAATCATTAAAGCATGCTATTCTTTTTGTTTTCAGGAAAAAAAAAATCATCAATTCTAGGTGGTTGAGAAAAAAAAAAAGTTAGATATAATAGGACCTGACAGGATAAATTTATTCACTCCAAAAATATTACAAAATTGGAATAATATTCGTATTGTAAGTTTAACTATTGTATTTATAATTTGTATATTCAATTTAGTAAATGCAAAGGGAAACGCAGCTCCTAAAATAGAAGCTATTGAAAACCCTCGTACACACTCCCGCTCGATGTTCACCCATCGGGGGGATTGAAGGTTATCCAACAATTGTGTCCAAACCGTTAAATTTCGAATATTAACTTGCCCAATAATAAAATCGAAGATTCGCAAAAGCCAAACAGTTTTCCTTTTTTGATTTCTGTAAATATTTCTTAATTAACCTGGGGTTTCAATTCTGCAATATATATAAAGAAATTTCAGAATCAATTCTACCAATCAAAGATAAGGACTTGAGGACCATTATACTTCTTAGCAATTTTAACCCTCAAAAAATAAAATCAGCAGTATAAATCTAAATGCTGATTGTCTATAAATTGGAACTTGCATATTTAAAGGGAAAGGGACACTTTTATCAAGATTCAATTTATAGCCAGAAAAGCTACTAAACTGAGCAAGTAGTGTTATTACTGCAGGAATAGATTTCTCTGGGTTAGAAATATATAATGACAGGTCAACTGCATATAGTGATACTTTATGCGTCCCAGCCCCACGAATAATGCCGACTATATTAGGTGAATCACGAATAGCAATTGCCAAGGACTGCAGGACAATATCAAGTAGTAAAGAGCTTAAAGGACAGCCCTGTCTAGTACCGCGAAAAAAGCCTGAAAAAAGGGGATCTCTGATTATTGTTGAATATAGCAGCTAAGGGTGCATGTTATATCAATTTAATCCAAGATAAAAATTTTGAATTAATCTTAAATTTTTCCAGTGTATTATACAAATATTCCCATTCAAGTCAATCAAGCGCCTTCTTGTCGTCAAGCGAAATAAAACATTCTGAAGCACTAGATGAAGTAGTGTATACAATGCTCATTAACCTCCTAAAGTTAAAATGTGAGTAACGATTTTTAATAAATCCTGTCTGATGCTCAGAAATAAGTTGAGGCACCATCTTCACCAATCTAATTGCTAATATTTTGGAAAACACTTTAGAATCCACATTCAACAAAGATATATGCACAGACGATGCACATTCAGTGTGATCATTATCTTTTTTTAGGAATTAAAGAAATAGCTGCTTCATGACTGGATTGCGGTAATTTAGCTACAAATAAAGCATCTTTAGAACTTTACATAATCAGGGAGAGAGTAAGTCTGAAAAGGATTTTAAAAATTCAGCTGTATATCCATCTGGGCAAGCTGCTTTACCAAAGTTTGGCGAAAAACCTGCCTTCTTTGTTTCATCTTCAGCAATGGGTGTATCTGATACTACACTTTCATCAACTGGTAATTTCGGAAAATTTTGTTACCGTAATAAATCATGCATTATGGTAGGTCACCAGGAAATTCTGATTGATATAAATTAGTATAAAATTCTTATAAATGTTTATTAATTTCATCATGATTAACCGACAAGATATCATCCAGACTACGCACTTTATTAATCTGATGTTTCACCAGAGCAGCCTTCGATTAGATAGCGAACAATCTACCGGATTTATCACCATTAATAATAAAAATGACTCCCAGTTTTAAGTAATTGGTTTTCAATCGGGGATGTTAATAACAAGCTATGTTGCATCTGAAGTTCAACTCTCGCTTTGTAAAACTCCAAATTTGGAGCAATAGAATATTTGTTTATCAATGTCTTTAATCTTATCAAACAATTCACTTATCTCGCAGTTAATTCGTTTTTACAATTCATCGGAATATGAAATAATTTGTCCACAGATATATGCTTTATAGGTATCCCATAATATCTCGCGGAAACGTTTTCTGTTGAATTAGATGAAAAGAAAATGCGACCTGTTCTTTAATGAATTTAACAACATTTAAATCGTGAAGCAAAAAAGAATTGTACCGCCATTCTCTAGAACTGAAACTAACATCACTAAGTTTAATTGATCATTTCAAAGTCGCATGATAGGAAATGGCAATTGCATCATACTCACAGGTAGTGTCAGATGAAACTAATCGAGAATCAATAAAGAAGTAATCGATTCTAATTATGATAAACACAAGAAAAGAAAGAGAACTCTTTATCATTAGGATGTATAAAACCTCCAAATTTCAAAACAAAAAATCCAACTTAGCTAAAAAGGAATTAACAAAAGTAGCAGGTTTGTTTGGAAGTACATGATGGGGCGCAGACCTATCCAACATAGAACACAAACAACTATTAAAATATCCGGCCATTATTAACCTGTATTCACGTCCAGCACCTTGCTACATTCAAATGATTAGCATGTTCTTACGATATTAGAGATAACTGTGAGTCAACGATTTGTCACGTATCACTATGGTCATTGTGGGCCATAATGATAACCAACTTCAGTTATTAAGATTCCTAGACACTCCATGAATAGTGAAAAGATCATATTCGGGAAAGGATTCTACGCTCTTACGTGGGGTCATCCACGTCTTCGATGGTTTGTTTGAGGAAGTTTGTCGCTGCCTCTTATTGTATGCCTCGTATATTTCTAAATTTCCCTTGCCCATCAAATATTACGTTTCGACCTCGAAGCTCGAAATTGTCAGACCGAATCGTACACAATCATATTGGGGCTGGTCAAAGGCTGTATCCATTTATTGCCCTCTCCGTAAGTGAAAACTGGTAATATATTGCTATGTTGCTTAACTCAAACAAGTAACCAGCTTGAATCTCCTGGATAGACACAGAAACCACCAATCATAATCCTGCAAGTTATAGCAAATCAAAGAACACCTCACAAGTAACTTATTTTATCTCCAGTCCAGCGGTTTTCCTTCAGCTATTTTGTATCTACTATAAAATACTAATTCAGAAGCACCGGACGATCGTATACTTTAAGAAGCATACTGCATCATTGACCAACAGCAAGAACAGGTGATGATTTTAAGGAAGCGGGATGAAGTCGTAGAGATGGGAACAATTGTAAACAGATTTTTTGTTACAATAATTTATTAATGAGATTGAATATATATTTCAGTCCCAGCTTTATCTCGTCTCTGATCTTACTGTGTGTCCCGGCATAAATAAGTGGGTTCACACAAGGACGCGGGGACATGAAGCACGTACTGCTCTCTTGCAGAGGAGGAACTGATTCACTGAAATTAGAGCCTGTAATATAAGCGATTTTGGCAATGCGAATGTAGAACAAGGTTGCCAGCAATAGCAGCCACCAGATGATAACGATACCCTAGATACTTAACAGCAGGATGTTAGCCGTCCTGCGACACTTCACTGACTTTCTGACTTTCACTGTTTCAATCGCTCTGGAGTCTCCTGTGCCTAATCTTTAAGAAATTGATTACGCAGATGAGAACGAATAGCAAAGTTTGTTTAAAGATGCCGTCGATCCAATCAAAAGCTATCCGGATATGCGGTTTTAAGTATGCATAGTGTGAGCGCATTTGTATTTGGAACTTCATATACAAAGCCAATAAATGCATTTCTGAAGCAGCTGACGACAATGACGAAAAAAATAAAAATATTAACTTATTTATTTAGCACTTTTCATACAGGCAATGCATCTCAAATTGCTTTACAATCGGATAAAGTGCAATCATTAAAATAAAAGACGAAAAGATTTAGTTTAAAGGTAATGGCATGACAAACCACCTAAGTCTTCCATCTCTCTTTAAGAGTGGCTCGCACCGGTACTCGACTCATCACTTTGCTCAAAACGCTGAACACCCAATTACCTTTTCGGGGAGATTGCTTAACCTTAAGGGATCGGCAGAACAATATCTGAGCGCTCGAACAATCAAGAAAACAAAAACTCTTATGTGATTGTCCCCAAACATAAAAATCTTTAAAACCAAGTAACAGAACTTTAAAATGAATTCTAAAAAAATAGAAAAGGCGAATGAAGACAGTTAAGACGGGAGTGCAATAATCCCTCTTCCAAGTTCTAGTTACTATTCTGCAGTAACTTTTTGAATGAGTTCAGGTTTGTGAGTAGATCGCTCTGAAAGGCCTGTAAAAAGTGCATTGTCATAATTTAGTCACTACGATATTAAGGTTTGTATTCGTTTCTTCAGCATCATTACGTGACGGAAACGAACACACTTTTGCAATCTTTCTTATGTGCAGAAATATTGCTGTAATATTGAAGTAGTATCATTGTTAGCACTTCACCCTTATTCTGCTCAATTATGGATCATTTGGGAAACTAAATTTAAAGTATCTGTTGAGTGTTTAATGACAAAATGGAAACAGTATTACACGATTTCTACACTTATTCATCAAAACAACTATTGACAACACGTGCTTTCAGCTGTGTACTTGATTTTATTTCAATTGGATTAAATTAACATTGGCAGCTTCTTTGTATTCTCCCTGGTGACTAATATTGTGTACAAATATAAAGAGAGTGAATATACTGCATATCACACTTCAAGACGCCGACAGCAATGCATGCGCCTCCAAAAATCTTAGCGCTAGTTATTTACTATTTCATCATTACAGTCATCGGCATTCTCGGTACAGTATTGTTATTGTTTATGAATCTGCGAAATGCTGTGAATAGTCGTTTCTCTGATGTATTTATTGTTATTGCTAGTTTCTGTAAATTGCACTTTTTTTCCCTTTTGATATTCCTCCAGTCTGGTTAAAACGTTTTAATTGTTGTCACCCTTTGAATGTACCATCTTAATTGAACATTTATCATTTTATATATATTTTTTCTTTATAGTGAATTTTATCACAGTGCTAGAGTTCGTTTGCTGTCCATAAAGATTCTAATTTTCAATGGCTTTGATATTTATTGTATCATCTATTTGCAGTTAGAAGATAAAAAGCAAAGTGAAATATTGGCAATTGCAATTCTAATGCCATTTCTATTAACAGTTTCATTCAATATTTAGAACCAAATCCACTTTGGGAATTTAAGACAATGTGGAGTGTTCACGTAAAATAAGATTTGCGTAGTTAAATAAAAGGAAAATTTTGAAGCTCAGTAAGTATAGTATGACAAATTCAAATGTTAATTTTGTATGTAATGTACTAGTTACAACATTATAAAATGGATTTAATTGTATCGATAAGAGGGGAGTCCGAAGGATCTGTAATAGTGATTTTCAGATATGAGGAAATACTGCATTAATGTTTTCGTTTGGCATGATGAGTGACGGCCGAGTTAATTATGATGGAGTTACAGATCAGATAGATCGCTTGAAAATTTTCTCCCCAGTGAATTCGGTAAAGGTTGATGTTGTAGGTTTTGTGTAAATGAGCAGAAATTCAGAATGGAGCTGAGGTAGTTTTAGAATTTTCGGTTTTCAATTTTCAGTTTTCGGTTTTCAGTAGAATTTTCAGTTTTAGAATCTGTAAATACCCTGCCAGAAAGGAGTTAGAGGCAGGCAGACTCAGGGCATTGAAGATACACTGTGTTGGGCATTTAAATTGCCACGGCATTAAAGCCTGCAGACTCGACTCGTGACTAGGAATAGGTATTTCGTGATGTTGGATTGACGAGTCAATTTTCAACGTGTACAACTCGTTATGATTAAGGTGTTACTTTTGCACTAAGTTGCCTGATTTGGATGTTAGAGTAGATTTTATTTTCCTCCATGTGCTGATACACATTTTTATCACATCTGGTAAAAATAGACCCAACAACTTTGGTTCCACAAAACTTTGTGGAATAGATTCTTCTGATTTACCACCTTCTGGCTAAAGAAATTCTACCTCATCTGTTTTGAAGGGAAGTCAGATTATCTCTACTCTATCACAGACACACAGACACACAGACACACACACACACACACACACACACACACACACACACACACACACACACTTATTGCTCCTGCCTTCCCCCATTCCAGCTAATTTGGCCGTGATTGTAATACTGTTGCGCAGACGATGCGGCCTCTCCAGATGTATCACTGCTTACTTGCTGTCGATGGCAGTGACCGATGTCCTGGTCATTATCGCGGGCGTGATATTAAACAGGATAGTTCCGATGAATTTCCCGTCAGGTCTCTTCACTATGATTCCGGCCTGTAATGTGAAATTCGTGCTAGGTTACGCCGCAAGAGACTGCTCTGTCTGGGTTACGGTGATGTTCACCTTTGATCGCTTTGTGGCTATTTCCTGTCAGACTCTGAAAAGAAAATGTTGCACGGAGCGAACAGCATCTTTTGTGATCGGAACGGTGGGTGTACTGAACATTTTGAAAAATATCTCTGAGGCTTTTATATTTGAATCTTCGCGTAAAACAGAGCCCACGCCATGCATAATTGCGTCAACATTTTATACCTCGCCTGGCTGGATAGCATACGACTGGATAGCAAGTGTTTTAAACCCTTGTCTGCCATTCATTCTCATTTTGCTATTTAACTTTCTAACTATCAGGCACATTTTGGTGGGCATTAGAATTCGCAGGAGACTACAGGGCGGCGGCAACTCTGAGAACCAGGGTGACCCGGAGACGGAAAGTCGGAGAAAGTCTATCGTTCTGCTGCTAAGCATCTCTGGTATCTTCATTCTCTTTTGGCTGCTTGAACTGATAAATTTCATGTACGTTCGCTTTGCTGACTTAGTTTACTTCTCAGGTTCCAATATCAGTGACTTAATGTTCCGTCTGGAAGAAAGCAGGTTCGCGCTTCAGTTCCTGTGTTCCTGCGTGAACCCATTTATTTACGGGGGGACGCAGAGTAGGATCAGAGCCGAGATAAAGCTGGGGCTGAAATATCCTCTGATGGTCATTATCAAATTAATAAAATAAACATTTCGAAACGGTACATGTTCCAAAGCATCATTATCTTCGTTTCTGTCATCCCGCTTGCTCAGTAATAAAGTCAAAATCAAAGACAAAGTCGAGATTATTGACGTATGTACAGATGTATGTTTGCCTAGTTGTATACTCGCAGCAGCATCATAGATATTTAGCATGTAACTAATCAACTTATCTTTGTCTATTGTCATAATTTCGAAAGCATAGTCTAAAGCTTTCCTTTGCATGTCTTCATTGGATCACTTTTTTTTCAACAATACCTTTTGATTGTACAAGGGAATATAATAGAATGCTGAATAAAGATACAGTATTGCAGATACAGATAGAAGTGTTCTACATGCCGAAACCCGCATAGCAATGCATAAACCTCTCCCGTCACCCCACTTGTTTCAGAAGAAAGAATGAGGCCCCACCACACACAATGCAAGTAAAAGTAAAGCCCTAAAAGAGACGATGATCTCGAGTCCATCAAGAACCACTACTCGTCTGAGCAGCTGAACATCGCAAAACTCTCTCTTTCTCTCAATCACTAACGAGGGAGAGACAGTTATCACCCCTTCCACAAGAAATGGTAAACAAATGCCTGTTTGTTGTCTCCCGAACATCAACACTACTTTTGTGCTACCTGTCTCATAATCCTTCCGTGACACTCCACTCTTACAGTTCAAACAATCGCTAATTCCCGCATATTTACAAACTAGCTTTCTGCTTCACGTTGATGAGTATAGTACTGTAAAGAAAGAAAGCAAGAAAGGAGCATGATGTATTAGCAATCCGAATCATGTTAGACAGTAGTTGAAGACAGAGGAAAAAAAAAGATGCTGGCCCTGCTGTTAAACAAATCACGAACAAATTAAAGGGATTAAGGCAGGGTAAATCAATCATTACGGACTCATCATGGTGTTATACATTTCCCTCCACGGATTTACCGAAACCATCGACCATCTCCATCATCCACATTCCAGCATTTGCAGCCAATAGGATAGTATATCATGTATTAACATTCTGTTTGCTGGTAACACAAATTGGCAAATGTTGTTGTCAGGAGGATGGTTTAGTGCATGCTGGAGGGACGGCTTCCACGCAAAATCGCAGGCAGGCTAACTAATTATTAATAAAACTCAGACCAACGAAATTTCAAACGCCGGAAATAAGACCATTACACATGGGAACAGAATTAAGCTATTTAAAACTTTGAGTCTGCTCCGCCATTCCATCATGGCTGATTATTATCCGTGTCAACCCTAATCTCTTGACTTCGACCGATGACCGTTTTCATCCTTACCAGTCAAAAACCTATCATCCTCTGATTTAAGTATATCCAATGAGTTGGCCTCCAGAGCCAACTCTAACAATGATTTCTATAGATTCACTGAAGACAATCTTCTCATCTCCGTTCGAAAAGGATGCCCCTCTATTCTCAGCCTGTGCCCTTTGTTTCTGAACTGCTCCACTAGAGGAAACATCCTTGCCACATCAGTCATTGTAAGGTTTGAAATATTCAAAATGTTTCAATAAGATACACTGAATCTCGGCTGAAGGCTGAAAGTGGAAGAAGCACTCGGGCCAGACACTGTGAGAAGCAAAAGAGATTAGGTTTTGAGGGAAACGTCTCAGTTATAAATGTTGCATTGTGGGTAGGAAAAAATCAGGATGACAACTGCGATTTGAACATCAAGCTGCAGCCATGCCTTTTTTTTTTGTTTGCATTTGGTGATGCGCAGTGACGCCGACATTTGCAGGATAGCTGGACATTTGGAAGTATTTTTACAGGTTAAGTAATGCCCGGATTAACCATACCCTTGCTAGGTAGTGACATAGTATATGTACTGCTTCTGTGACTCTTACTTTCGATGGTAATTCCCATCTAGTAATATTGGAGACTAGTAGGCAATGATTGTGTCATTCATGTCAAGCAGAGTGAAATACGAGAAGATGTCGAAATGCCAACTATGAATAAAAACAAGGATCCCTGAAACAAAATGTCTGATTTTGACAGATAGACGGAAGTTCCATGGGAGATTGCTGCACATTAATATGACTTTCTGCCATACCTCACCACAGAGAGTGAAGCAAAAGCTTTGCATGGTAACTTAAAATGAAAAAGTCCACTGATCCCTCTAAGCTGCACGAGTATGAGGCGGCCAGAGAACTGAAATGCTCCTGCGTACATAGCACTTGTTGATGCACTGCTTGAATTTTCATTTATGTTTTATTAACATGGCACGCAATTTTCAGGTCCACTCCAGGGCAATGTTTGGTGATGCAAATGTAAAAATGGAAGGAGCGTTGACAGAGTCTCAGCTATTCATTGTTGGAGTAAACTCACAGTCTGCTAATTATCTGCTGTACCAGGCATTGATTAACCTTTCTTTGTTTTTTTTTTTTTAGCGATCTCCATTTCTCTTGGTAATGGATCTTCTTTATTACACAACTCGAGTTTTCTCCATTTATTGATTACATAAGATATAATAAACAATTATTGAAATCCTTGAATCATTCTCCCGTCGTCTCTATTTATTTGCAATCATCGTTCTCCTTTTCTCCAACATCCAGTTTTCCAAAATTCGAATATTGAAGAGTAATTCACCTTTCACCTTCTTTCTTCTAATACGGAAATACTATTTTGCACATGTACCTCTCTCGCTGCTTTCAGAAAGTAAATCAAATGTTTCTGTGCAGTTCGTAATGCTAAATATGGATTCAGTATTACGCTGCTTATTCAATTATTTATCAAAAGCTATGATTGACATCACCTGCTTTTAACTTCGTGTTTCAATTTACTTAATTGGCATAAATAAATAATTATGACTTTGCTATATTTTCCTTGGTAACAGATAATGTGTATAAAAATAATAGACAGAGAATGTAGTGCATTGACTACTTTAAAATTATTCAGTAGCAACACATGCGCTTCCAAATATTTTGGGGTTGGTCGTCTACTATTATACCATTTCAAACATCGGCATTCCTGGTAAATTATTAACGTTTTGTCATCAGCCTGTAATATGTTGTGAACTGTTGTATTACTAATGCATTTGCTGTTATTGTTGGTTTCTGTTGCTTGTATGTAGTCACCCACTTCCTGTTTTCAAATAATCATTAGTACACTTTAATTGCTTTGTTCTTTGCTTTTACCTTTTACAATTTCAACTGGATGTATATCTCTGTCAATGTTTATTTCTTCGTATTGCATTTTAGCATTATTAGTTGCAGCGGTTTTAAAATCATATAGTTTTTAATTATTTTAGATTACTTTCACATGATCTAACCAAATTTTCTATGCCGCATTTCGCCTTCTAAAATTTATCAATGGTCTATAGAATACTACTGCCATCATCAGGAAGGTACCGAAGCCTCAGTGTCTCGAACCAAATGGGATACATTTATGCAATTTCACTTGTCTCGTCATTGAAATACTAGCAAATAATATGGACTCACTTTTAAGGACACCTAATTTCTTTTTCTAGAATATTTTTGGTCATATTATTATTATTATTATTATTATTATTATTATTATTATTATTATTATTAGTATTCACAGTTTGTTGTATTTTATGAAATGGATAAAAACTCAAATTGCAGTAGTTCTTCCTCTTAAAGTTATTACTCTATGAATGATTTATTGAATATGCCTGGAATAAAATAAACTCGAGATTGTATATAGTAGCAAACATATATTTTCATACTAACTGTACTTAAACCTTTGAACATTGATTGGGTTGGGACTCAGGAAGGAGTCCAGCACTTCGATATGTTCAAACGATAGGCGAGTTCTTACGATATGAGAGAAAGGTCTTAGTCAAAGATTTGTCATGTATCACTATGGTCATTGTGAGCCATAATGACAACCAACTTCAGTTAATAAGATTTCCAGACCCTCCATGGATAATGAAAAGATAATATTCGGGAAAGGAGTCTACGCTGTGACGTGGGGTCATCCACGTCTTCGATAGTTCGTTTGTGGAAGTGTGTTGCTGCCTCTTATTAGATGCCTCTGATTTTTCTACATTTCCCTTGCCCAGAAAATATTACAGTTCCATTAATAAATCATTAAAGCATGCTATTCTTTTTGTTTTCAGGAAAAAAAAAATCATCAATTCTAGGTGGTTGAGAAAAAAAAAAAGTTAGATATAATAGGACCTGACAGGATAAATTTATTCACTCCAAAAATATTACAAAATTGGAATAATATTCGTATTGTAAGTTTAACTATTGTATTTATAATTTGTATATTCAATTTAGTAAATGCAAAGGGAAACGCAGCTCCTAAAATAGAAGCTATTGAAAACCCTCGTACACACTCCCGCTCGATGTTCACCCATCGGGGGGATTGAAGGTTATCCAACAATTGTGTCCAAACCGTTAAATTTCGAATATTAACTTGCCCAATAATAAAATCGAAGATTCGCAAAAGCCAAACAGTTTTCCTTTTTTGATTTCTGTAAATATTTCTTAATTAACCTGGGGTTTCAATTCTGCAATATATATAAAGAAATTTCAGAATCAATTCTACCAATCAAAGATAAGGACTTGAGGACCATTATACTTCTTAGCAATTTTAACCCTCAAAAAATAAAATCAGCAGTATAAATCTAAATGCTGATTGTCTATAAATTGGAACTTGCATATTTAAAGGGAAAGGGACACTTTTATCAAGATTCAATTTATAGCCAGAAAAGCTACTAAACTGAGCAAGTAGTGTTATTACTGCAGGAATAGATTTCTCTGGGTTAGAAATATATAATGACAGGTCAACTGCATATAGTGATACTTTATGCGTCCCAGCCCCACGAATAATGCCGACTATATTAGGTGAATCACGAATAGCAATTGCCAAGGACTGCAGGACAATATCAAGTAGTAAAGAGCTTAAAGGACAGCCCTGTCTAGTACCGCGAAAAAAGCCTGAAAAAAGGGGATCTCTGATTATTGTTGAATATAGCAGCTAAGGGTGCATGTTATATCAATTTAATCCAAGATAAAAATTTTGAATTAATCTTAAATTTTTCCAGTGTATTATACAAATATTCCCATTCAAGTCAATCAAGCGCCTTCTTGTCGTCAAGCGAAATAAAACATTCTGAAGCACTAGATGAAGTAGTGTATACAATGCTCATTAACCTCCTAAAGTTAAAATGTGAGTAACGATTTTTAATAAATCCTGTCTGATGCTCAGAAATAAGTTGAGGCACCATCTTCACCAATCTAATTGCTAATATTTTGGAAAACACTTTAGAATCCACATTCAACAAAGATATATGCACAGACGATGCACATTCAGTGTGATCATTATCTTTTTTTAGGAATTAAAGAAATAGCTGCTTCATGACTGGATTGCGGTAATTTAGCTACAAATAAAGCATCTTTAGAACTTTACATAATCAGGGAGAGAGTAAGTCTGAAAAGGATTTTAAAAATTCAGCTGTATATCCATCTGGGCAAGCTGCTTTACCAAAGTTTGGCGAAAAACCTGCCTTCTTTGTTTCATCTTCAGCAATGGGTGTATCTGATACTACACTTTCATCAACTGGTAATTTCGGAAAATTTTGTTACCGTAATAAATCATGCATTATGGTAGGTCACCAGGAAATTCTGATTGATATAAATTAGTATAAAATTCTTATAAATGTTTATTAATTTCATCATGATTAACCGACAAGATATCATCCAGACTACGCACTTTATTAATCTGATGTTTCACCAGAGCAGCCTTCGATTAGATAGCGAACAATCTACCGGATTTATCACCATTAATAATAAAAATGACTCCCAGTTTTAAGTAATTGGTTTTCAATCGGGGATGTTAATAACAAGCTATGTTGCATCTGAAGTTCAACTCTCGCTTTGTAAAACTCCAAATTTGGAGCAATAGAATATTTGTTTATCAATGTCTTTAATCTTATCAAACAATTCACTTATCTCGCAGTTAATTCGTTTTTACAATTCATCGGAATATGAAATAATTTGTCCACAGATATATGCTTTATAGGTATCCCATAATATCTCGCGGAAACGTTTTCTGTTGAATTAGATGAAAAGAAAATGCGACCTGTTCTTTAATGAATTTAACAACATTTAAATCGTGAAGCAAAAAAGAATTGTACCGCCATTCTCTAGAACTGAAACTAACATCACTAAGTTTAATTGATCATTTCAAAGTCGCATGATAGGAAATGGCAATTGCATCATACTCACAGGTAGTGTCAGATGAAACTAATCGAGAATCAATAAAGAAGTAATCGATTCTAATTATGATAAACACAAGAAAAGAAAGAGAACTCTTTATCATTAGGATGTATAAAACCTCCAAATTTCAAAACAAAAAATCCAACTTAGCTAAAAAGGAATTAACAAAAGTAGCAGGTTTGTTTGGAAGTACATGATGGGGCGCAGACCTATCCAACATAGAACACAAACAACTATTAAAATATCCGGCCATTATTAACCTGTATTCACGTCCAGCACCTTGCTACATTCAAATGATTAGCATGTTCTTACGATATTAGAGATAACTGTGAGTCAACGATTTGTCACGTATCACTATGGTCATTGTGGGCCATAATGATAACCAACTTCAGTTATTAAGATTCCTAGACACTCCATGAATAGTGAAAAGATCATATTCGGGAAAGGATTCTACGCTCTTACGTGGGGTCATCCACGTCTTCGATGGTTTGTTTGAGGAAGTTTGTCGCTGCCTCTTATTGTATGCCTCGTATATTTCTAAATTTCCCTTGCCCATCAAATATTACGTTTCGACCTCGAAGCTCGAAATTGTCAGACCGAATCGTACACAATCATATTGGGGCTGGTCAAAGGCTGTATCCATTTATTGCCCTCTCCGTAAGTGAAAACTGGTAATATATTGCTATGTTGCTTAACTCAAACAAGTAACCAGCTTGAATCTCCTGGATAGACACAGAAACCACCAATCATAATCCTGCAAGTTATAGCAAATCAAAGAACACCTCACAAGTAACTTATTTTATCTCCAGTCCAGCGGTTTTCCTTCAGCTATTTTGTATCTACTATAAAATACTAATTCAGAAGCACCGGACGATCGTATACTTTAAGAAGCATACTGCATCATTGACCAACAGCAAGAACAGGTGATGATTTTAAGGAAGCGGGATGAAGTCGTAGAGATGGGAACAATTGTAAACAGATTTTTTGTTACAATAATTTATTAATGAGATTGAATATATATTTCAGTCCCAGCTTTATCTCGTCTCTGATCTTACTGTGTGTCCCGGCATAAATAAGTGGGTTCACACAAGGACGCGGGGACATGAAGCACGTACTGCTCTCTTGCAGAGGAGGAACTGATTCACTGAAATTAGAGCCTGTAATATAAGCGATTTTGGCAATGCGAATGTAGAACAAGGTTGCCAGCAATAGCAGCCACCAGATGATAACGATACCCTAGATACTTAACAGCAGGATGTTAGCCGTCCTGCGACACTTCACTGACTTTCTGACTTTCACTGTTTCAATCGCTCTGGAGTCTCCTGTGCCTAATCTTTAAGAAATTGATTACGCAGATGAGAACGAATAGCAAAGTTTGTTTAAAGATGCCGTCGATCCAATCAAAAGCTATCCGGATATGCGGTTTTAAGTATGCATAGTGTGAGCGCATTTGTATTTGGAACTTCATATACAAAGCCAATAAATGCATTTCTGAAGCAGCTGACGACAATGACGAAAAAAATAAAAATATTAACTTATTTATTTAGCACTTTTCATACAGGCAATGCATCTCAAATTGCTTTACAATCGGATAAAGTGCAATCATTAAAATAAAAGACGAAAAGATTTAGTTTAAAGGTAATGGCATGACAAACCACCTAAGTCTTCCATCTCTCTTTAAGAGTGGCTCGCACCGGTACTCGACTCATCACTTTGCTCAAAACGCTGAACACCCAATTACCTTTTCGGGGAGATTGCTTAACCTTAAGGGATCGGCAGAACAATATCTGAGCGCTCGAACAATCAAGAAAACAAAAACTCTTATGTGATTGTCCCCAAACATAAAAATCTTTAAAACCAAGTAACAGAACTTTAAAATGAATTCTAAAAAAATAGAAAAGGCGAATGAAGACAGTTAAGACGGGAGTGCAATAATCCCTCTTCCAAGTTCTAGTTACTATTCTGCAGTAACTTTTTGAATGAGTTCAGGTTTGTGAGTAGATCGCTCTGAAAGGCCTGTAAAAAGTGCATTGTCATAATTTAGTCACTACGATATTAAGGTTTGTATTCGTTTCTTCAGCATCATTACGTGACGGAAACGAACACACTTTTGCAATCTTTCTTATGTGCAGAAATATTGCTGTAATATTGAAGTAGTATCATTGTTAGCACTTCACCCTTATTCTGCTCAATTATGGATCATTTGGGAAACTAAATTTAAAGTATCTGTTGAGTGTTTAATGACAAAATGGAAACAGTATTACACGATTTCTACACTTATTCATCAAAACAACTATTGACAACACGTGCTTTCAGCTGTGTACTTGATTTTATTTCAATTGGATTAAATTAACATTGGCAGCTTCTTTGTATTCTCCCTGGTGACTAATATTGTGTACAAATATAAAGAGAGTGAATATACTGCATATCACACTTCAAGACGCCGACAGCAATGCATGCGCCTCCAAAAATCTTAGCGCTAGTTATTTACTATTTCATCATTACAGTCATCGGCATTCTCGGTACAGTATTGTTATTGTTTATGAATCTGCGAAATGCTGTGAATAGTCGTTTCTCTGATGTATTTATTGTTATTGCTAGTTTCTGTAAATTGCACTTTTTTTCCCTTTTGATATTCCTCCAGTCTGGTTAAAACGTTTTAATTGTTGTCACCCTTTGAATGTACCATCTTAATTGAACATTTATCATTTTATATATATTTTTTCTTTATAGTGAATTTTATCACAGTGCTAGAGTTCGTTTGCTGTCCATAAAGATTCTAATTTTCAATGGCTTTGATATTTATTGTATCATCTATTTGCAGTTAGAAGATAAAAAGCAAAGTGAAATATTGGCAATTGCAATTCTAATGCCATTTCTATTAACAGTTTCATTCAATATTTAGAACCAAATCCACTTTGGGAATTTAAGACAATGTGGAGTGTTCACGTAAAATAAGATTTGCGTAGTTAAATAAAAGGAAAATTTTGAAGCTCAGTAAGTATAGTATGACAAATTCAAATGTTAATTTTGTATGTAATGTACTAGTTACAACATTATAAAATGGATTTAATTGTATCGATAAGAGGGGAGTCCGAAGGATCTGTAATAGTGATTTTCAGATATGAGGAAATACTGCATTAATGTTTTCGTTTGGCATGATGAGTGACGGCCGAGTTAATTATGATGGAGTTACAGATCAGATAGATCGCTTGAAAATTTTCTCCCCAGTGAATTCGGTAAAGGTTGATGTTGTAGGTTTTGTGTAAATGAGCAGAAATTCAGAATGGAGCTGAGGTAGTTTTAGAATTTTCAGTTTTCAATTTTCAGTTTTCGGTTTTCAGTAGAATTTTCAGTTTTAGAATCTGTAAATACCCTGCCAGAAAGGAGTTAGAGGCAGGCAGACTCAGGGCATTGAAGATACACTGTGTTGGGCATTTAAATTGCCACGGCATTAAAGCCTGCAGACTCGACTCGTGACTAGGAATAGGTATTTCGTGATGTTGGATTGACGAGTCAATTTTCAACGTGTACAACTCGTTATGATTAAGGTGTTACTTTTGCACTAAGTTGCCTGATTTGGATGTTAGAGTAGATTTTATTTTCCTCCATGTGCTGATACACATTTTTATCACATCTGGTAAAAATAGACCCAACAACTTTGGTTCCACAAAACTTTGTGGAATAGATTCTTCTGATTTACCACCTTCTGGCTAAAGAAATTCTACCTCATCTGTTTTGAAGGGAAGTCAGATTATCTCTACTCTATCACAGACACACAGACACACAGACACACACACACACACACACACACACACACACACACACACACACACACACACACACACACACACACTTATTGCTCCTGCCTTCCCCCATTCCAGCTAATTTGGCCGTGATTGTAATACTGTTGCGCAGACGATGCGGCCTCTCCAGATGTATCACTGCTTACTTGCTGTCGATGGCAGTGACCGATGTCCTGGTCATTATCGCGGGCGTGATATTAAACAGGATAGTTCCGATGAATTTCCCGTCAGGTCTCTTCACTATGATTCCGGCCTGTAATGTGAAATTCGTGCTAGGTTACGCCGCAAGAGACTGCTCTGTCTGGGTTACGGTGATGTTCACCTTTGATCGCTTTGTGGCTATTTCCTGTCAGACTCTGAAAAGAAAATGTTGCACGGAGCGAACAGCATCTTTTGTGATCGGAACGGTGGGTGTACTGAACATTTTGAAAAATATCTCTGAGGCTTTTATATTTGAATCTTCGCGTAAAACAGAGCCCACGCCATGCATAATTGCGTCAACATTTTATACCTCGCCTGGCTGGATAGCATACGACTGGATAGCAAGTGTTTTAAACCCTTGTCTGCCATTCATTCTCATTTTGCTATTTAACTTTCTAACTATCAGGCACATTTTGGTGGGCATTAGAATTCGCAGGAGACTACAGGGCGGCGGCAACTCTGAGAACCAGGGTGACCCGGAGACGGAAAGTCGGAGAAAGTCTATCGTTCTGCTGCTAAGCATCTCTGGTATCTTCATTCTCTTTTGGCTGCTTGAACTGATAAATTTCATGTACGTTCGCTTTGCTGACTTAGTTTACTTCTCAGGTTCCAATATCAGTGACTTAATGTTCCGTCTGGAAGAAAGCAGGTTCGCGCTTCAGTTCCTGTGTTCCTGCGTGAACCCATTTATTTACGGGGGGACGCAGAGTAGGATCAGAGCCGAGATAAAGCTGGGGCTGAAATATCCTCTGATGGTCATTATCAAATTAATAAAATAAACATTTCGAAACGGTACATGTTCCAAAGCATCATTATCTTCGTTTCTGTCATCCCGCTTGCTCAGTAATAAAGTCAAAATCAAAGACAAAGTCGAGATTATTGACGTATGTACAGATGTATGTTTGCCTAGTTGTATACTCGCAGCAGCATCATAGATATTTAGCATGTAACTAATCAACTTATCTTTGTCTATTGTCATAATTTCGAAAGCATAGTCTAAAGCTTTCCTTTGCATGTCTTCATTGGATCACTTTTTTTTCAACAATACCTTTTGATTGTACAAGGGAATATAATAGAATGCTGAATAAAGATACAGTATTGCAGATACAGATAGAAGTGTTCTACATGCCGAAACCCGCATAGCAATGCATAAACCTCTCCCGTCACCCCACTTGTTTCAGAAGAAAGAATGAGGCCCCACCACACACAATGCAAGTAAAAGTAAAGCCCTAAAAGAGACGATGATCTCGAGTCCATCAAGAACCACTACTCGTCTGAGCAGCTGAACATCGCAAAACTCTCTCTTTCTCTCAATCACTAACGAGGGAGAGACAGTTATCACCCCTTCCACAAGAAATGGTAAACAAATGCCTGTTTGTTGTCTCCCGAACATCAACACTACTTTTGTGCTACCTGTCTCATAATCCTTCCGTGACACTCCACTCTTACAGTTCAAACAATCGCTAATTCCCGCATATTTACAAACTAGCTTTCTGCTTCACGTTGATGAGTATAGTACTGTAAAGAAAGAAAGCAAGAAAGGAGCATGATGTATTAGCAATCCGAATCATGTTAGACAGTAGTTGAAGACAGAGGAAAAAAAAAGATGCTGGCCCTGCTGTTAAACAAATCACGAACAAATTAAAGGGATTAAGGCAGGGTAAATCAATCATTACGGACTCATCATGGTGTTATACATTTCCCTCCACGGATTTACCGAAACCATCGACCATCTCCATCATCCACATTCCAGCATTTGCAGCCAATAGGATAGTATATCATGTATTAACATTCTGTTTGCTGGTAACACAAATTGGCAAATGTTGTTGTCAGGAGGATGGTTTAGTGCATGCTGGAGGGACGGCTTCCACGCAAAATCGCAGGCAGGCTAACTAATTATTAATAAAACTCAGACCAACGAAATTTCAAACGCCGGAAATAAGACCATTACACATGGGAACAGAATTAAGCTATTTAAAACTTTGAGTCTGCTCCGCCATTCCATCATGGCTGATTATTATCCGTGTCAACCCTAATCTCTTGACTTCGACCGATGACCGTTTTCATCCTTACCAGTCAAAAACCTATCATCCTCTGATTTAAGTATATCCAATGAGTTGGCCTCCAGAGCCAACTCTAACAATGATTTCTATAGATTCACTGAAGACAATCTTCTCATCTCCGTTCGAAAAGGATGCCCCTCTATTCTCAGCCTGTGCCCTTTGTTTCTGAACTGCTCCACTAGAGGAAACATCCTTGCCACATCAGTCATTGTAAGGTTTGAAATATTCAAAATGTTTCAATAAGATACACTGAATCTCGGCTGAAGGCTGAAAGTGGAAGAAGCACTCGGGCCAGACACTGTGAGAAGCAAAAGAGATTAGGTTTTGAGGGAAACGTCTCAGTTATAAATGTTGCATTGTGGGTAGGAAAAAATCAGGATGACAACTGCGATTTGAACATCAAGCTGCAGCCATGCCTTTTTTTTTTGTTTGCATTTGGTGATGCGCAGTGACGCCGACATTTGCAGGATAGCTGGACATTTGGAAGTATTTTTACAGGTTAAGTAATGCCCGGATTAACCATACCCTTGCTAGGTAGTGACATAGTATATGTACTGCTTCTGTGACTCTTACTTTCGATGGTAATTCCCATCTAGTAATATTGGAGACTAGTAGGCAATGATTGTGTCATTCATGTCAAGCAGAGTGAAATACGAGAAGATGTCGAAATGCCAACTATGAATAAAAACAAGGATCCCTGAAACAAAATGTCTGATTTTGACAGATAGACGGAAGTTCCATGGGAGATTGCTGCACATTAATATGACTTTCTGCCATACCTCACCACAGAGAGTGAAGCAAAAGCTTTGCATGGTAACTTAAAATGAAAAAGTCCACTGATCCCTCTAAGCTGCACGAGTATGAGGCGGCCAGAGAACTGAAATGCTCCTGCGTACATAGCACTTGTTGATGCACTGCTTGAATTTTCATTTATGTTTTATTAACATGGCACGCAATTTTCAGGTCCACTCCAGGGCAATGTTTGGTGATGCAAATGTAAAAATGGAAGGAGCGTTGACAGAGTCTCAGCTATTCATTGTTGGAGTAAACTCACAGTCTGCTAATTATCTGCTGTACCAGGCATTGATTAACCTTTCTTTGTTTTTTTTTTTTTAGCGATCTCCATTTCTCTTGGTAATGGATCTTCTTTATTACACAACTCGAGTTTTCTCCATTTATTGATTACATAAGATATAATAAACAATTATTGAAATCCTTGAATCATTCTCCCGTCGTCTCTATTTATTTGCAATCATCGTTCTCCTTTTCTCCAACATCCAGTTTTCCAAAATTCGAATATTGAAGAGTAATTCACCTTTCACCTTCTTTCTTCTAATACGGAAATACTATTTTGCACATGTACCTCTCTCGCTGCTTTCAGAAAGTAAATCAAATGTTTCTGTGCAGTTCGTAATGCTAAATATGGATTCAGTATTACGCTGCTTATTCAATTATTTATCAAAAGCTATGATTGACATCACCTGCTTTTAACTTCGTGTTTCAATTTACTTAATTGGCATAAATAAATAATTATGACTTTGCTATATTTTCCTTGGTAACAGATAATGTGTATAAAAATAATAGACAGAGAATGTAGTGCATTGACTACTTTAAAATTATTCAGTAGCAACACATGCGCTTCCAAATATTTTGGGGTTGGTCGTCTACTATTATACCATTTCAAACATCGGCATTCCTGGTAAATTATTAACGTTTTGTCATCAGCCTGTAATATGTTGTGAACTGTTGTATTACTAATGCATTTGCTGTTATTGTTGGTTTCTGTTGCTTGTATGTAGTCACCCACTTCCTGTTTTCAAATAATCATTAGTACACTTTAATTGCTTTGTTCTTTGCTTTTACCTTTTACAATTTCAACTGGATGTATATCTCTGTCAATGTTTATTTCTTCGTATTGCATTTTAGCATTATTAGTTGCAGCGGTTTTAAAATCATATAGTTTTTAATTATTTTAGATTACTTTCACATGATCTAACCAAATTTTCTATGCCGCATTTCGCCTTCTAAAATTTATCAATGGTCTATAGAATACTACTGCCATCATCAGGAAGGTACCGAAGCCTCAGTGTCTCGAACCAAATGGGATACATTTATGCAATTTCACTTGTCTCGTCATTGAAATACTAGCAAATAATATGGACTCACTTTTAAGGACACCTAATTTCTTTTTCTAGAATATTTTTGGTCATATTATTATTATTATTATTATTATTATTATTCACAGTTTGTTGTATTTTATGAAATGGATAAAAACTCAAATTGCAGTAGTTCTTCCTCTTAAAGTTATTACTCTATGAATGATTTATTGAATATGCCTGGAATAAAATAAACTCGAGATTGTATATAGTAGCAAACATATACTTTTATACTAACTGTACTTAAACCTTTGAACATTGATTGGGTTGGGACTCAGGAAGGAGCCCAGCACTTCGATATGTTCAAACGATAGGCGAGTTCTTACGATATGAGAGAAAGGTCTTAGTCAAAGATTTGTCATGTATCACTATGGTCATTGTGAGCCATAATGACAACCAACTTCAGTTAATAAGATTTCCAGACCCTCCATGGATAATGAAAAGATAATATTCGGGAAAGGAGTCTACGCTGTGACGTGGGGTCATCCACGTCTTCGATAGTTCGTTTGTGGAAGTGTGTTGCTGCCTCTTATTAGATGCCTCTGATTTTTCTACATTTCCCTTGCCCAGAAAATATTACAGATCCATTAATAAATCATTAAAGCATGCTATTCTTTTTGTTTTCAGGAAAAAAAAAATCATCAATTCTAGGTGGTTGAGAAAAAAAAAAAGTTAGATATAATAGGACCTGACAGGATAAATTTATTCACTCCAAAAATATTACAAAATTGGAATAATATTCGTATTGTAAGTTTAACTATTGTATTTATAATTTGTATATTCAATTTAGTAAATGCAAAGGGAAACGCAGCTCCTAAAATAGAAGCTATTGAAAACCCTCGTACACACTCCCGCTCGATGTTCACCCATCGGGGGGATTGAAGGTTATCCAACAATTGTGTCCAAACCGTTAAATTTCGAATATTAACTTGCCCAATAATAAAATCGAAGATTCGCAAAAGCCAAACAGTTTTCCTTTTTTGATTTCTGTAAATATTTCTTAATTAACCTGGGGTTTCAATTCTGCAATATATATAAAGAAATTTCAGAATCAATTCTACCAATCAAAGATAAGGACTTGAGGACCATTATACTTCTTAGCAATTTTAACCCTCAAAAAATAAAATCAGCAGTATAAATCTAAATGCTGATTGTCTATAAATTGGAACTTGCATATTTAAAGGGAAAGGGACACTTTTATCAAGATTCAGTTTATAGCCAGAAAAGCTACTAAACTGAGCAAGTAGTGTTATTACTGCAGGAATAGATTTCTCTGGGTTAGAAATATATAATGACAGGTCAACTGCATATAGTGATACTTTATGCGTCCCAGCCCCACGAATAATGCCGACTATATTAGGTGAATCACGAATAGCAATTGCCAAGGACTGCAGGACAATATCAAGTAGTAAAGAGCTTAAAGGACAGCCCTGTCTAGTACCGCGAAAAAAGCCTGAAAAAAGGGGATCTCTGATTATTGTTGAATATAGCAGCTAAGGGTGCATGTTATATCAATTTAATCCAAGATAAAAATTTTGAATTAATCTTAAATTTTTCCAGTGTATTATACAAATATTCCCATTCAAGTCAATCAAGCGCCTTCTTGTCGTCAAGCGAAATAAAACATTCTGAAGCACTAGATGAAGTAGTGTATACAATGCTCATTAACCTCCTAAAGTTAAAATGTGAGTAACGATTTTTAATAAATCCTGTCTGATGCTCAGAAATAAGTTGAGGCACCATCTTCACCAATCTAATTGCTAATATTTTGGAAAACACTTTAGAATCCACATTCAACAAAGATATATGCACAGACGATGCACATTCAGTGTGATCATTATCTTTTTTTAGGAATTAAAGAAATAGCTGCTTCATGACTGGATTGCGGTAATTTAGCTACAAATAAAGCATCTTTAGAACTTTACATAATCAGGGAGAGAGTAAGTCTGAAAAGGATTTTAAAAATTCAGCTGTATATCCATCTGGGCAAGCTGCTTTACCAAAGTTTGGCGAAAAACCTGCCTTCTTTGTTTCATCTTCAGCAATGGGTGTATCTGATACTACACTTTCATCAACTGGTGATTTCGGAAAATTTTGTTACCGTAATAAATCATGCATTATGGTAGGTCACCAGGAAATTCTGATTGATATAAATTAGTATAAAATTCTTATAAATGTTTATTAATTTCATCATGTTTAACCGACAAGATATCATCCAGACTACGCACTTTATTAATCTGATGTTTCACCAGAGCAGCCTTCGATTAGATAGCGAACAATCTACCGGATTTATCACCATTAATAATAAAAATGACTCCCAGTTTTAAGTAATTGGTTTTCAATCGGGGATGTTAATAACAAGCTATGTTGCATCTGAAGTTCAACTCTCGCTTTGTAAAACTCCAAATTTGGAGCAATAGAATATTTGTTTATCAATGTCTTTAATCTTATCAAACAATTCACTTATCTCGCAGTTAATTCGTTTTTACAATTCATCGGAATATGAAATAATTTGTCCACAGATATATGCTTTATAGGTATCCCATAATATCTCGCGGAAACGTTTTCTGTTGAATTAGATGAAAAGAAAATGCGACCTGTTCTTTAATGAATTTAACAACATTTAAATCGTGAAGCAAAAAAGAATTGTACCGCCATTCTCTAGAACTGAAACTAACATCACTAAGTTTAATTGATCATTTCAAAGTCGCATGATAGGAAATGGCAATTGCATCATACTCACAGGTAGTGTCAGATGAAACTAATCGAGAATCAATAAAGAAGTAATCGATTCTAATTATGATAAACACAAGAAAAGAAAGAGAACTCTTTATCATTAGGATGTATAAAACCTCCAAATTTCAAAACAAAAAATCCAACTTAGCTAAAAAGGAATTAACAAAAGTAGCAGGTTTGTTTGGAAGTACATGATGGGGCGCAGACCTATCCAACATAGAACACAAACAACTATTAAAATATCCGGCCATTATTAACCTGTATTCACGTCCAGCACCTTGCTACATTCAAATGATTAGCATGTTCTTACGATATTAGAGATAACTGTGAGTCAACGATTTGTCACGTATCACTATGGTC
Source organism: Hypanus sabinus (assembly GCF_030144855.1). Taxonomy (NCBI): domain Eukaryota; kingdom Metazoa; phylum Chordata; class Chondrichthyes; order Myliobatiformes; family Dasyatidae; genus Hypanus; species Hypanus sabinus. Next base: position 31,622 of record NW_026779799.1, read on the forward strand.
ATTGTGGGCCATAATGATAACCAACTTCAGTTATTAAGATTCCTAGACCCTCCATGAATAGTGAAAAGATCATATTCGGGAAAGGATTCTACGCTCTGACGTGGGGTCATCCACGTCTTCGATGGTTTGTTTGAGGAAGTTTGTCGCTGCCTCTTATTGTATGCCTCGTATATTTCTAAATTTCCCTTGCCCATCAAATATTACGTTTCGACCTCGAAGCTCGAAATTGTCAGACCGAATCGTACACAATCATATTGGGGCTGGTCAAAGGCTGTATCCATTTATTGCCCTCTCCGTAAGTGAAAGCTGGTAATATATTGCTATGTTGCTTAACTCAAACAAGTAACCAGCTTGAATCTCCAGGATAGACACAGAAACCACCAATCATAATCCTGCAAGTTATAGCAAATCAAAGAACACCTCACAAGTAACTTATTTTATCTCCAGTCCAGCGGTTTTCCTTCAGCTATTTTGTATCTACTATAAAATACTAATTCAGAAGCACCGGACGATCGTATACTTTAAGAAGCATACTGCATCATTGACCAACAGCAAGAACAGGTGATGATTTTAAGGAAGCGGGATGAAGTCGTAGAGATGGGAACAATTGTAAACAGATTTTTTGTTACAATAATTTATTAATGAGATTGAGTATATATTTCAGTCCCAGCTTTATCTCGTCTCTGATCTTACTGTGTGTCCCGGCATAAATAAGTGGGTTCACACAAGGACGCGGGGACATGAAGCACGTACTGCTCTCTTGCAGAGGAGGAACTGATTCACTGAAATTAGAGCCTGTAATATAAGCGATTTTGGCAATGCGAATGTAGAACAAGGTTGCCAGCAATAGCAGCCACCAGATGATAACGATACCCTAGATACTTAACAGCAGGATGTTAGCCGTCCTGCGACACTTCACTGACTTTCTGACTTTCACTGTTTCAATCGCTCTGGAGTCTCCTGTGCCTAATCTTTAAGAAATTGATTACGCAGATGAGAACGAATAGCAAAGTTTGTTTAAAGATGCCGTCGATCCAATCAAAAGCTATCCGGATATGCGGTTTTAAGTATGCATAGTGTGAGCGCATTTGTATTTGGAACTTCATATACAAAGCCAATAAATGCATTTCTGAAGCAGCTGACGACAATGCCCGTGCTAATCATCACATTCGCACTTCTCTGTGCAATACTTTGTACTTAATTTTTGGCAGCAAATAGTTACGTACCGATCAAATGTGACCATCACAATTACCCAGATGGAGCAGTCTCTTATGGTGAATGTTAGCACGAAATTTGCATTGCAAGCCAGAATGGTGATCAAAATATTGAATGGTAATAGCATGGGAACAATCCGGTGTAATATGACGCACGTGAAGATAAGCAACGTAGACAGTAATGCATCTGGCGAGATTGCATCCTCTCTGAAGCAATACAGCAATCACGGCCAAGTTAGCTTCAAAAGAGGAAAGTCTGTGTTAGTGACATCGTGTGTCTGTTTAGCGCGCGCGCGCACGTGTGTGTATGTATTTATGTATTTATCGATAAATCAACAGTAGGATAAATTTAATAAACTAAAGGCTCCGAATTCCATCAGGAACGCACACATGTGTTTTGGATGGCAACAATGTAGGCTATTTATAAACTTGTTACACTCACAGGATTTGAAGTATAAAATTAAGCTATTTTGTTTTATTATTATTGACATTATTACTGCTGACGATGCTAAAACTGTTCCCGTGAATTCGGACTTTGTCCACTTCAACAATTACAGCTCCATTTAGACCTCATGATTTCTGTTTTGACTCCTGCTAAATTACAATTAAACGACTCACATCAAAGATTATACACTGTAAAGAAACAAAAATCCTTAAGTATCCGCGACAAAAAGTACTATAAAAAACAATTTAAATATAACTGTGTAGCATTAAAGCAGTAGTAACAATGAAAGAGAAAACTAAAATATACGAATAAGAATGGGGCAAAAACATGGGAATAAAAATTATCGTTTGAAAAACGCAACAATACCAGTTAACACAACAGTTCAAAACACTTCACAAGATTTTGCAAATTGAAAATCAACAGCAATTCTTTACCAGGAATGCCAATAAATGAAATGAAGACATAGTATATCAACAACGTCAAGACTTTTGGAGGTGCATGCATTGCTATTGAAATCTTTGAGCATTCAATGGACTCCATTCACATTCTATCATATTCATAACCAGTAATAGTGATCAGGGAGAATCTTATCAAAGGGTCATTATTTACTTAATCTAATTATGTTATTTCCACCAAGAAGCTACAGGCAGCTGATGTCGATATTTGTTTTGATGAATAATTTTGTATAATATGTATTCCAGGTTCTAAACTTCGAAGAAAAGCTCCAATGGGCTCTCTTAGCACTGCAACCTGGAACAATGCATTTTGACAATATATTATACACAAACACGTAGGAGTTTGTTTCTCTAATGATTCATAATTGGAAAATTATCGCACGTAGCAGTTAAATATTAGAAGAAAAGAGTTAAAGCTGATTGAAATTGAGGGTCACAGTTTGGAAAACTGAACAATGGAAGTTTAAGGGATATGGTTCAGATGAAAAAGAGCTATAATGGCTTTAATTGGTGGAAACAGTTGAAGAATTTAAATTATTGTGCGCTGCATATTTGGGGAAATGAAAACTGAAGACACTGGGATACACTAGGAATGAACAAACATCGCCCAGAAAAATGAGAGTTGGTATAAAGCTGATTGATTACAGGGCAACAGTTCAGTTCAATGTAAACTCATTGCTGTATGTTACAATAATGAGGTAGTGTTCATGAATTCAGGGAAAGTTAAGACGTCTGTTAACGGAGGGAAAGAAACGATGAGATGCGTACTCCAGCTCCTTACTTCATCTGATGGCAGTCAAAGGCTATGATGGGTTTATGTCCAGATTGACAAATGCATGTATCCACAGGTATGAATGAGAGTAGGAGTATTTCTCCTTGGCCCCATATTCATTTGGAATATATAACTGCAATCCGACTTAGTTGAAACAAAATCTTTTCGTGAATATTCTTCAAGAGCATTAAGTAGTCTAGACTTCTTGTCGTTTGATACGAAAGATCTTGGGCAGTTCATTGAACGTACAATTGGCGGCACCTGCAGTGGAGCTATACTGCTGATATTTATTTCACATAAATTACTGAAGTGTGCAGTGAAGTTGCAGCATAAATGAATTGTGGGAACTACACGGGTCCGGAACCGCAGTGAAGGCAGCGAAGTAGTTAAGGATTCAGGCCGAGTTTCTGCTGATAAGGGAAGACTATATAAACCAGGACAATTTGTTGCATGCAAGGGGCTATGTAGTAATTTTTTCTATATTTATTGAAGAGGCATGGTGGTCTCTTCATAAGGTGAACAGCCACAGTAATCCAGGGTCCAAAGCCAGGCTGCCCAGTTTTAAAGAGCGAGATATCAGACTTAAAAGACAAACGAATGACAACAACAGCGTTATCCATGTGGAACGAGCTGCCAGAGAAAATTGTCGAAGCTGGTGTAGCATTGATATTTAAAGGCCAACTATACAGGTATATGCAGAGAAAAGGTTCAGAAGTATATGTCGCAAATGCAGTCACATTCAATTAGGCTCATTGGTCAGCACGGATCATTTGATTTGAGCAGCTTATTTGCACGCCTTCCAGGACTCTTCGTTAAGCAGTTCTGCCTATAGAAGTAGGGCATAGCTTTAAAGCAGGCTGTGGGAGATTTAGAGGAAACGAAGGATAGAAGGGACCAGTAGAACAGGTAGGTTTCCACAAGACACATTGCTTGGATATAACTGTTAACAATATACAGTAATGATTTAACTGAAAAATTAAACACAACATATCCACAATTAGACATGAAGCAGGATTAGAAGGGATCCTCATCTGGACTGGTGGGTAGAAATATGGCTGATGAAATATAAAATGGTTGAATTTGGTGTTATATACTTTGCAGTTCAATCTCCCAGGGAGCTGATTATCAGAAAAAATAAGAAATTGTGAAAGCTGTAGAGAGCGCAATATTCGTTTGCCTTCAAAAGGACAGATGTTTGCCTATGAACAGGGATCCTGTGCTGCAGATACATTTAGTAGTGTGTGGACTCGTTATCTCAGTAAAAAGTGCAACTTAGTTTAATCATGCTGATTCCAGGACTGATGTATGTAGGAAGATTGATGGCATTGAATGTATATTCACTAAATTTTATTGTACGGTGAATCCAATTGAAGTCTACAAAATATGAAAGACCAGATATATTAGATGTACGAAGAATCTGCCGAATAGCGAGTAAGTCCAGAACTGCCAAGGATAAGGGATAGGTACTTAAGAGTGACATGAGTAGAAGTCGATTCCCACAGGGTAGTGCGCCAGTACAATTCAAAGACGGTAGCTGAAGCCAGTACAATTCAAAGACGGTAGCTGAAGCCAAATCTGCAAACATTTCAAGCCAACCACTGGCTCAGTAACTGTACATTCCTACAGGCATTGGATACTTTAATCGAGCTGGACAACACTAGACCTACCTCAGCAATGAGATATTGCGAACTACCTCTTAGAGTATCGCGGGTGTGATGTCCTATTTAGGCGATCCTTACTAATGACATGTTTTCCATGGTCTCTTCTTCGTTACTGTCTTGCATAATTTGTGGGAGGCGGAAGATAGTGTCAATGATGCAGAAAAGGAGGAAATCATGGAGGAATTGCCTACTGAGTCTCTGTGGGTGAACGTTAGGAACAGGAAGGCATCAATAACTCGACTGCTTGTTTTTATAGACTACGCAATACTCGCAGGGATATCAAGTACATAGGACACTCATAGCAACTGCGCAGGTTGATGCTGTGGTTAAGAAGGCACACTGTACATTTGTCTTCCTCAACCGTGGGACTGAGTTTAGCAACCGTGTGGTAATGTTACAGCTTTATAGGTTCCTGGTCAGAACACTGTTGGGGTACTGAGCTCAGTTCTAGTCACCTCACTACAGGAAAGATGTGGAAACTATAGAACGGGTGCAGAGGAGATGTACAAGAATGTTTTCTGAATTGGGGACCATGCCCTACGATAATAAAGTGAACTTGGTCTTTTTCTTCTTGGAGCGCCGGAGTATGAGAGGTGACCTGAAAGAGATGTATAAGATGATGGAAGGCAGATAGCCCTTGATGTGGATAATCAGAGACCGTTACCAAGGCTCAAATGGCTAACACAAGAAGGCACAGTTTTAAGGTCCTTGGAAGTAGGCACGAAGGAGATATCAGGGGTCTAAGTTATATATTTTTTTACGGAGGTGGTGATGAGTGCGTGGAAAGTGCTGCCGGCGACGGTGGTGGAAGCGGACTTGATAGGGTATTTAAGAGAATCCTGAATGGGTACATGGAGATTAGAAAAATAGAGGGCAATGGGTAACCCTAGGTAATTACTGAAGCAGGCACATGTTCGAAACCGCGTTGTGGGCCGAACAGCCTGTAATGCGCTGTTGTTTTCTATTTCTCTGTGTTTCTCTGTTCTTTGCGTTTTGTGCATCCACGTGGTTGAGATTCTGATGCAAGCAGGTTGTTCCTTGTACGTGTATCTCACTGTTATTCGACACATGACACCGAAAGCAACATGATATTTCAGAAAGAAATAGATGTACAAAACAATGGTGATGTTGAAATTTGATGCAAGAAATATATGTAAAGAAATGAGCCGCTGGAGGACCCCAGGGAGACACACAGTATCGGTAGATAGTCCACATTTCCAGACAGATCCTCCATATGGATTGAAAACAAGATTATCTGCCTGATGAGCTTAAGGAAGCGACGGGATATGAGTTGACAAATGTCAGGTGGCATCGTGAGGAGGGATGACTGTCAGGTGGAGTCATTATTGGAGGGGAGAATGCAGATAGCGACACAGTAGCAAGTGTTAGGTGGAGACATAAACGGAATGGAGATGATAGGCTCTCGTATGGGAGGAAAGTGAAGAGTAGTTATGTAGGGGAAGGCGGGTGAGCCAGTGGAAACTGAGGGCTGCGGGAACAAAATGTGTCGAGCGTCTCGGTGACGAGCAATTAGATTATATAAGGGGAGTAGCTTGGAAAATAGAGTATATGTAAGATGTCCCCAATAGATTATGAGAGAAATGAACAGAGAAATTTGTGCTAGTTTCCTGATATCGGCGAATTCAGTATTCATGCCATTGGGTTGCTGAATATGACACGTGCTATTTCACTTGGAATTTATGCTGCTGATTTCAGAACGAGATTTAGGCCTAATTTAAAAGTAGATTAAGGGATAGAGAACGAAAACAAGACAGCTTGGATGATCAACATTATTACAGTGAATGGTGGAGCAGGGGTCATTTTTAGATTCTTTGTTTGATTTACAGACTTCACCACCCGAACCTTAGCCATATCCCACGATTTCCTTTTCCCAGACACTTTGTAGGCTCTTAATTATAATAACCTCCACCTCTCTGTTCTTCACGCAGTACTGTCCCCTGGAAGTCCACACGCTGTGCTGCAGGGCAATCAATCTTCGACTCACCTCAACGTCCACTGCCAAAAGAAACATATGCAACCACGAACTCGGTCTCAGTATAGACCATGTGAAAATGACTTCATCCTTTCTCTGGAACAGATAGTCATTGACATCACCGGCCCTGTCACAAAGAAAAGTTGTCACAAAAAAAAATTGAACAAAATGTTTCTTAAAAACTTCAGAGTCATTCTATCATCTGATTAAATCTAGAAACATTTACTATTGAACAAATGAAAAGGTTAATCCTCGGAGCAGAAGAATTCTTATTTTCATGAAGTTGCTAGTCGTTTCCATTTCATTCAATTTTTTATCATCAGGGCATCAATACTTAGATTTTAAAATAGCACACATTCAAAGAGTTATGTCAATGAACTATGGTAAAGATGGATACTGAAGAAAGAATATACTTTTCGCTCAGGAGAACTCAAAGGTTGCCCATTTACCCTAAATTACAGACTCTAAATCCTATCAGAAACGAACATTTTTACCTGGAATGGCCACGATGTACACTTTATCTGTCGTTGGCACACACTAGATTTTAAATACAAAATGATTCAATTCTAATTTATTGCGATATCGAAACTCCTTATTAAGTGATTTCACTTTATATGTATGTACAAACTTCATGATTCGGCATCTTCATAAATCCCCAGATCTCATCATGTCATACGAGGGGTGGGGGCGATGGTGTTGAGGGACCGGTACGGAGTCATATCACAGGCAGGACGGAGAATCAGGGGACTTCAGATTTATGAATCCAGGGCAAAATGAAATTTACTGGAAAAACTGACTGAGTCGACAGTAGGTCGAACTTTTGCGGGTTCCGGCCGAACCCCGGAAAGAAAGTTCGTTTTTTTTTTCTTCCCGCAGATGTTGCATGACCATTTGATATATGTTAGCAAAATGTTCGATACAACACAGTCAGGACGTATTAAAGTGATTGTCAAAACACATGTTCTGGCGATTGTTAAACTATCCACAATATATAATAAATGCAGTGAGCAAAGCATGTAAGTAAGCAGACGCAAGCAGTGGGCTGAAAGGCCTACATCTGTGCTCTTTATCTCTTGCATTGTTTCTATGATGCACAAATAGGTAACCGCTTAAGCAAAGGGTAAATATAGAAAAATATTTATTACGTAAATATACTTACAAATATACAGCAGGTCTATATATATTCATTGCACACTATAAGATGAACAAATCACAATTGTAACATCAAACTGTACTATATCCGAATAATTAATTTTGTCCTTATAACAGAATTCTGGGATTATAAACCAGATAAACTATTTATTCCAAACATATGAATGGAATGGCAAAGTATAAACAATCAGATGACTGAGGAATTACTATTCAGAAATGTCAATATAATTTAAAGATAGAGAATCACAGAAAAATTACAGCACAATACAGTTCCTTCGGCCCACAATGCTGCACCGAAGACGTACTTGAGAAATTACCTAGGGTCACCCATAGTCCACTGGCTTATCTAAGCTCCACGTACCTATCCAGGTGTCTCTGAAAGACCCTATCATATGCACCTCCACTACTATCGCCGGCAGCCAGTTCCGCACACACCACTCTCTCGTAAAAACTTACCCCAGAAATCTCCTCTGTACCTACTTCCAATCACCTTAAAACTGTGCCCTCTCGTGATAGCTATTGCAGTCCTAGGAAAATGCCTCTGACTATCCACACGATGAATGCCACAATAGTTATCTGCATTATGTAGCTGTTAGGGTTGTATAAAATGGATTGCACAGAATCAGGGATGCGTGATATAAACAGTGAGTGTGTTTCAGGTGTCAGCGGTGGTTGTGCACAGAGTAATGCTGTCTCAGCGATCTGTTATATGCCATGCACCGACTGGGATGCCCCAGGGGTCAATCGTATCTGTTTAACATATTTGAGTGTCTCAGATTCATATGCAGAGTGATTAACGTAGTGGAATACTGCGCGGATCTCCGATAACAGGAAAATATTTCTTCAGTTCTTCCAGTGATTACAATTATGCCCAAAATACCCAGTGCAAAGAAATTTTACGGCCAGTCGATGAGCCCCGGGAGCGGGTTCCATCTCCATAAAAAAAAACGCCGTTTGAGCGCAACTGCAGATAAAGGGTGTAATCTTATTAATTGTTTACCCAATTATCCGAATAAATAATTTTTGAAAGCTGAACTGCTTCGACTTCCGACTCAAATGCTGCCCACAGGCAGTTCATTTTTGCCCGATGCTTCAGTTCTCCTAAATTTAAATATTGAGCAGTGTAACGTTTACGCTTTCCATCTAATACTGAAATAATACTATGCATTGTACCTTTCCCTCTGTAACTAGCAAATAGTACCTGCAATACTAGAGGACTCAACACAATTTTACAAAGTTATTCCATAATGAAATACACAATCCCTGCCCCACACTTTGGTAACTAATCTGTGCTTCATCTGTATGCATACATGCAGAAACTGGGGAGGTAAGAGGGCAACCAAAAGCAAAGCGTCTCTGTCACACACACACACACACACACACACACACACACACACACACACACACACACACACACACACACACACACACACACAGAAACTCAATGCTTCTGTCTTCCTCCATTCCAGCTAATTTGGCGGTGATTGTAATACTGTTTCACAGACGATGCGGTCTCTCCAGATGCATCACTGTCTACTTGCTGTCGATGGCGGTGACGGATCTTCTGGTCATTTTCGCGGGCGTGATATTAAACCGGATAGTTCCGATGAATTTCACATCACTTCACTGTGATTCCGGCTTGTAATGTGAAGTTCGTGTTAGGTTACGCCGCAAGAGACTGCTCCGTCTGGGTGACGGTGATGTTCACCTTTGATCGCTTTGTGGCTATTTGCTGCCAGACACTTAAAATAAAATATTGCACGGAGCGAACAGCGTCTATTGTGATCGGAACGGTGGGTGTCCTGAGCATTTTGAAAAATATATTTGAGGCTTTTATTTTTGAACCTCCACATAAAACAGAACACACACCGTGAATAATTGCGTCAACATTTTATACCTCGCCTGGCTGGATTGCATACGACTGGATAGGAAGTGCTTTAAACCCTTCTCTGCCATTCGTTCTCATTTTGCTATTCAACTTTCTAACAGTCAGGAATATTTTAGTAGCCATTAGAATTCGCAGGAGATTCCAGGGCAGCAGCAACTGTGCGAACCAGAGTGACCAGGAGACGGACAATCGCAGGAAGTCTATCGTCCTGCTGCTAAGTATCTCGGGTATCTTCATACTCTTCTGGCTGCTTGAACTGATAAGTTTCCTGTACGTTCGCATTGCTGAGTTAGCTTACTTCTCAGGTTCCAATATCGGTGACGTAATTTTCCCTCTGGAAGAAAGCAGGTTCGCACATCAGTTCCTGTGTTCTTGCGTGAACCCATTTATTTATGGAGGGACGCAGAGTAAGATCAGAGACGAAATAAAGCTAGGGCTGAAATATCCACTGATTGTCATTTACAAATTAATAAAATAAACGTTTTATTCTTTTGAAACGGTACATGTCCCAAAGCATCATCATCTTCCTTTCTGTCATCTCGCTTGCTCAGTTATGAAGTCAAAATCAAAGTCGAAATCCAGATTATTGACATATGTATGGATTTATGTTTGCACAGCTGTATACTCGCAGCAGCATCATAGACGTGTAACACGTAACTAATCAACTGGTCTTAGTCTATTGTCACATGTTCGAAAGCATAGTGCAAAGTTTTCCTTTACATGTCATCATTGGATCACCTCCTTTCAACAATACCTGTAATTGTACAAGGGAATATGTTAGAATGCTGAATGAAGATATTGCAGATACAGATATAAGTGCTCTACACGCCGAAAACCGTATAGCAATGCATGAACCTCTCCCTTCACCCCACTTGTTACAGAAGAAAGAACGAGCCCCCACGACCCACAGTAAAGACACAAAAGGGTCACAGCAAAGACCCAAAAGAGACCATAAGCTTGAGTCCATCAAGAACCACTACTCGTCCCAGCAGCTTAACATTCCAAAACTCTCTCTCCGTCACTAACGAGGGAGAGACAGGTATCACTTCTTCCACAAGGAAGGATGAACAAATGCCCTGCATAATGTCTCCAGAACACCATCAATACTTCTCTGCTGCCTGTCGCACAACTCTTCCGTGGCGTTCGGCTCTTGCAGTTCCCATAAACTTTGACTCCCGCAGATTGAGAAACTCATTTTCTGCTCCATATTGATAAATATAGTGCAGCACAAAGCAAGAAAATATCATAGAGTATTAGCAATTCGAACAATGTTAGGAAGTAATTGGAGAGACAGTAAAAAGTTGTTAGTCTTAGTGTTAAACAAATCACAAACAAAAAAAAAAGGTTTAAAGGAAGAATAAATGAATCATTACAGACATATCATGGTGTATCGATTTCCCTCCACGGATGCAGGTAAACCCACAGACAATCTCCAGCATCCACATTCCAGTATGTGCAGTATATCATGTGCTAACATTATGTTGGCTGGTAATACAAGCTGACAAATAGTGTTGTGAGGAGGATGGTTTAGTGCATGCTGGTGGGACGGTTTCCATGAACATAATTTTGGAGCTGAAATCGCAGGTAGGCTAACTAATTGTTAATAAAACTCAGCACAACGAAATTTCAAATACTGGAAATAAGACCATAAGGAGCAAAATTAGCCTATTTGACACTTTGCGGTCTGCTTCGTCAATCCATCTTGGCTGATTATTATCCGTTTCAACCTTAATCTCCTGCTTTCGCCCGATGGCCGACGACACGCTTACCAGTCGAAAACCGATCATCCTCCGATTTAAGTATGACTTGGCCTCCACGACCAACTCTAACAATGCATTCTATAGATTCACTCAAGACCATCTTCCTCGTATCCGTTCGAAAAGGATGCCCCTCTATTCTGAGGCTGTGCCCTTTGGTTCTGAACTGCTCCATTAGAGGAAAAATCCGTTTCACTTTCACTCATTCTCGGGTTTGCAATATTCAAAAGGTTTCAATAAGATACTCTCTGAATCTCAGAGAAAACAGAAAATGGAAGAAACACTCGTTCCAGATACTGTGGGAATCAAAAGAGTGTAGGTTTTGCATGAAGGGTCTCAGTTATAAATGTGGCAATGTGTGCAGAAAAACATCCGATGCCAAATGCCATTTGAACATCAAGCTGCAGCCTTGCCTTTATTTTGTCTTTGCATTTGGTGATGAGCAGTGACGCCCATATTTGCAGGATAGCTGGACATTTGAACGTCTTCTTGCAGATTAAGCAATTCCCGTGTTAACCAACCCCTTGCTAGTTTGCGACACAGTATATTTGCGGGTTCTGTGACTCTAACTTTCAATAGCAACAGGAAAGTAGTAGACCAGTCGGCAATGCTTGTGTCATTCATGTGAAGCGGAGTGAAATACGAGAAGATGTCGAAATGTCAGCTTTGAATAAAAGCAAAGTCCTTTGCAGCAAAATATCTGACCGAATTATGACAAATAGGTCGAAGCTCCATGGGAGTTTGCTCAGCATTCGTATGACCTTCTGTCCTGCCACACCACATATAGCAAAGAAAAAACTTTGCATGGTAAATTACAATGAAGAAATCCACTGTTCCCTCTAATTTGCACAAGTATGAGGCTGCCCGGGAGCTGAAATGTCCCTGCGTAAATCGCACTTGTTGCTGCGCTGCTTGAATTTTCTTTTATATGTTTTATTAAAGTGTAAGGCAGTTTTCAGTTCCTCTCCAGGGCAATAGTGGGTCAGAGCAAATGTAAAAACAGAGGAAGTGTTGACAGAGTCTCAACTATTCATTGTTCGAGTGAATGAAAGTCAACTACACGGTTCTGCCACCACCAAATATATCATATAGTCCGATAGAACTCGCAATCTGATAATTATCTGCCGTACCAGACATCGATGAACCTTTCTTTGGTTTTCAGCAATCTCCATTTCTTTTGGTGATGGATCTTCTTTATTACACAACCTGAGCTTCCTCCATTTATTGACTACATAAGTTACATAATAAACAATAATTTGAATCTTTGAACTGATTCCCCTGTTTCCTCTAATTATTTGCAATGCTAGTTCTCGTTTTCTCCAATATTCAGTTTTCCAAAATTCGAATCTTGAACTGTAATTCACCTTTCGCCTTGTTTCTTCTAATACAGAAGTAGCCATGCACAAGTACCTTTCTCCCTTTCAGAAAGTAAATGTCTCTGTGCAATTCGTAATGCCAAAAATTAAATCAGCATTGCGCTACATATACAATTATTTATCAAAAACTATTTTTGACATCACCTGCTTTTAACTCCGTGTTTCAATTTATTTAATTGGCATAAATAAATAGCTATATATTTGTTATGTTTTCCCTGGTGACCAATACTAAGTATAAAAATAATAGACAGAGAATGTTGTGTATTGCCTACTGAAATAATTCAGCAACAATGCATGCGCCTCCAAACATTTTAGGGTTGGTCGTCTACAATTACACCATTGCAATCGTCGGCGTTCCTGGTAAATTATTAATGTTTCCTTATCAGCCTGCAATATGTTGTGAACTGTTGTTTCACTAATGCATTTACTGTTATTGCTGGTTCCTGCCAATAGTAGATATTCGCCAATTTGCTGTTCACCAAGTATCATTAGTACACTTTAATTGTTTTGTCCTTTTCTTTTACCATTTCCCATTTCAAGTGAATATATATCTCTGTCTCTCTTTCAATATTTTTATTAATGTAGACAAGAATACATAACAAATACAGAGTATATATATATAATTGCTAACAGAATACAGACAATAGAAAAATTGAACTGTATAGGACTGAGTGACACAAGTGTATGTAGTACCCGGTAATGATTACTAATGCTGGAAATTTATCAAGATTATATATATATATATAATCTAGCCCCTACCACGAAATCCAATGGGTAAGTAGAAGGAAAAAATACTTTTTAAAAAACATTCCTTTTGTTAACAAAGAATAACATCGTTAACAACATCTACATAGAAAAAAACAACGTTTCTCAAGTTAGAGTAGTAGTTAATAAAAGGACCCAATGTCGTATAAAAGTAGTGTACTGAATTAAAAAAAAGAACACCAAATCTCTCTCTGTCAATGTTTTATTTCTCACAGTGCAGGTTATCATAATTAGTTGCAGAGTTTTTAAATCTTTTAATTTTTAATGATTTTTATACGATAAAAATCCATTCTCATTCTAATGGTACTCAGGTGAAATAGAGGTATGTATGCTCTTCTGTTACTAAAGCAGGATGCGGAGTATTATAGTAAAATAAGCAAAAGAATATTGAAGCAGCTCAAATTAGTGTTCAGCCGGTCAGTATCAATAGGATGACGGCAAGTCCTTGACGTTCGTCTGCTCAGTTGTGGTTTCTACATTATAGAAAGGATGATTGCTCGGGAGAAGATGCAGAAGAGATTCACCAGGATGGTGACTGAAGAATTACTTTCGCTGAAGAGGAGATAATGGGAGCATTGGGTTTGTATTCTTTGAACAGAAAAGGCTGAAGGGATCATGATGGAGGTAAAACTAGGATAGATATTACCCCATAGCTGACGTAGGGAAAAGAATGGCTATATATTCGTGAAAATTATATGAGGTTTAGAATGGATCTACGAAATAAAGTTTTGAGTTTCAGTTTTGTCGGAATCTGGAAAAATGTGCCCGAGGGAATGGTGGGGCATGAACTCTCGTAGCAGTTATAATGGGTCTAGTTGGGCCCCGAAACTACAGTTCAGCCAAACAATTAGGAAGTCAGTTTCACATGAGACCAGAATGAGAGATCAACATTTCAACTTTTATCATATGAGACGGATTTCAAGAGTATGAGAACCTGAGCCGTAGTGTTCTTAGGTTATTGTATCATCCACCTGACTGGACCAGGGAGGAGAACGAACAAGTGGGAAGGGAGATTACTACGCCATTTTACCTAGGCAGCAGAAAGTGTAGAAAAATCATGCAGGGCGGGCTGGGAGGTTGGTTCGCTTAATGGCCTGATTTACATTCATAACTCCTCCCATGACCTTGTGATGTTGAGCAGAGCACTTCACAACAACAAGTGCTATGAGAGCACAGTTAGGATATTCAGCCCATAGGCTCAGCAGATTGAAAGGAAACTCTTCTGTCAATTAATCATGTGTGATAGGATCAACTAGTCGGTAAAAATTACAGCATCCTCACTGTCTTCCTTTCGTCCATGCTTTCCAAGTCACTCCGCTCCATTTCCTATCCAAATGTCTCATGAATGTAACAATTATACCGACCATGTGCATTAACATCCCTATCGTTTGCATAAATAATGATTAATAAATCATGGCTGATTTTTTCAACACTATTTTCCTGACTCCCCAGAAACATATTACCCAACAAGAACGTATCATCTCTGCAACAAATGTACCCAATTAATTGACCACATACTTCAACGTGAGCGAATTCTGCAGATTAACTAACCTCTGGGGCAAACATTCCCCATCATTCGCTCTAAAGAGACATCCATTTATACGGAAGCTCTGTCCAGAGATTCAACTCTCTCCTACGAATGGAAACTCCACTCTGTTCTGGTCTCGGCAATTTCAATGAGATACTCCCTCGCCATTTTAAACTGTGTCAAGTACAGATATAGAGACATCGAAGTCAACTCACTGTTTTATGTTTTTATTTCTCGGATTATTCCGGTCAACCTGCTCTGGACATCTCCAAGGCCAGCAGATCCTTTATTTGATATATAGCCCAAAGTCTCTCACATCATTACGCGTTCGAGCCCACCACATAATATAAAGCCGTTACATCATAAGATCGTATAGTATACGAGCAAGGCTGGAGCTTCCGACCATCGACTTTTCTCTGCTATTCCATCTTCCCTAATTTATTATCCCTCTCAACTTTATTTTTTGTCTTCTTCTCGTAACCTTTGAAGGAATAACGTATCAAGAACATATCAAACTTCGCTCTAAATATACTAGATGAATTGAAATCAGCAGACGTACATGGCAATGAATTCCCCAGATTTATCATACTTAGGCTAAAGAAATTCCTTCTCATATCTGTTCTACATGGACAGTGCCATCAGATACTTCTCATATGTGAACAATTTCGTTCCCCTTATCGTTCTCCTGCACCTCCTGTGGATCCTTTGCAAAATCAGCTCAACACAGTTAACTGGTCAGAAACTGCTCACGATAGTCCAGGTGCGTTCTGACCAATGCCTAATAAAGTCACATCCTTGTTGTTATTTACTAATCCTTTCGAAATAAATGCTGACATTGCATTTCCCTCCCTTACCACTAACAGAACCTATAAGTTAAACGTTAGGGAATTCTGCGCAGGAACTCCCAAGTCTCTTGGTACTGCTGGTTTTTTTTTCAACCTCCATGTTTACAAAAAAAAAAACATTCTACGCCTTTATTCCTTCTACCAGAGTACAGGACCATACATTCCATCGGCCAATTATTTCCCAATTCCTCCAATATTTTTCAGTACTTCTGCAGACACAGTTAGAACAACATCTCTCTACTTATTTCGTATCGTCTGTAAGTCTGCTCATAGGGATATCAATTTCTTCATTCAAATCATTGACATACCACGTGATAGGAAACGGTCCGAACACCAACCCTTGCAGGATAGCACTAGACAGGGGCATCGAGCCAACGTATGCCCTCTTTATTCCTACGCTTTGTGTCCCCGCAGGCGGCCAATCTTTTATCATTGCAGGTAACATTCCTGTAATACCATGACCTCTCTTCTTGTTGAACAGCTTTAGGTAGGACATCTCGTCAAAGCTCTTCTGAAATTTCGAGTAAATTCCATCACCGGATTGCCTGTTCTGCATGCTGCTTATAGTTTCCTCAAGGAATTCCAGCAGGTTTGTCAGGAAAAATATCCGCAGAAGAAACCATGCTCCCTTTCGCCAATTTAATCGTGCGTCCTCAAGTACCCAGAAACCCCATTCTTAATAATAAACTCCAACATTTTCCCAACCACTGAAGTCGGACCAAATAGTCTGTTATTTCCTTTCTTCTGCCACCCGTCTTCTTAAAGAATGGAGTCATATTTTCAATTGTCATTCCCTCGGTCCTTCGAGCCAAGCAGTCCCAGCAACCCAATACATGAATAACCCTAACACAATCACGGGACAATTTACAATTAAAAAATTAACCAATTCTTTGGAATGTTGAAAGAAGGGAACACCTACGTATTCCATGTAGTGGACAGACACACCCTCTTTACAGACGAGCGTGGACTTCAATTTCAAACTCCGAATGTCATTGTGCCAATTGCTATGCTATGTGCCGTTAAGTAAAAAGATCATTTGAGAGCTCACACACATACAATACCGGAGTCAAAAATACGGAAACCTGTCTCACACTCCCAAACAGAAGGTACACAGAAACTACACACACAGGCCCACTCACGTTTTTCAGCTGTTTAAGCTAACGTGCATACTCTATTGCATAAATAACACATCACTCCCATCATGCACCCACAAATATAATGACACACCACACTCCGCCTCCCTCCTTCTTATCCCCTATTTTTCCACTCAACACATGCTCATTCCATTGTCACACCACTGACACTGAAGCTCCCTCACTCTTGTTCTGTTGCAGCAAACATGGCCGTAATTGGAGTGATGATCAGCAGAAAATGTGGTCTCTCTAGGTGCATCACTGTCTACCTACTGGCAATAGCAGTGACCGATCTTCTGGTAATTATCACTGGCGTCATTTTGAACCGGATTGTTCCGATGAATTTGCCATATAATTTCTTGACCATCATTCCGGCGTGCAATGTGAAATTCGTTGTAGTTTATGCTGTAAGATAGTGCTCCGTCTGGGTGACGGTGATGTTCACGTTTGATCGCTATGTTACTACTTGCTGTGAAAAGCTCAAAACGACGTATTGCACTGAACGAACGGCCAGTCTGGTGATCGGAACGGTTGGTGTCGTCTGCTGTTTGAAAAATATATTTAATGGTCTTATATATGAAGCCCCAGATAAAACAGAGCCTACTCCATGCATAATTAAGCCATCATATTATACCTTAACTGGCTGGATACTAGTGGACTGGATTGATAGCATTTTAATCCCTTGTCTGGCATTCGTTCTAATTTTGCTGCTCAATTTGTTAACCATCAAACACATTGTAAGGGTCATCAGAATCCGCAGGACACTCCAGGGCGGCGGGAAGTGTAATGTACAGAGCGACGGCGAGACGGACAGCCACTGGAAGACTATCGTATGCTACTAAGTATCCCAGGCATCTTCATCCTCTTGTGGTTGTTGGTTGTAATAACTTTCCTTTGCATTCGCTTTGGTAGGCTGTCTTATTTTACAGGTTCCAATTTCAAGGACTCAGTTTTCGCTCTGGAAGAAAGCGGATACGCTTCAGTTCCTCCGCTCCTGCGTGAAACCATTTATTTATGCAGGGACGCAAAGCAAGATCAGAGAAGAGATAAAATTTGGGCTGAAATATACACTGACTCTGTAATAGATTACTAAGTTAGACAATTTTTATTCATTGTAACAGTTTATGTTGCAAATCACCCTTATTTTCTTTTTTTATCAACAGAGTGAACTTTGATTTGTATTATGTCTCTGTAGCCGAGCAATAAAGAAAAGGTGTAATAAAAATCAAATTTCAATGTCTTGATCTATCGCCAGTACATGGATGCACAGGTGCATTGGAGACACTGTTTTTAACAAGATTACAGGCACATAGGATCAGACTGTGAATTGCTTCACTGCTGCCCTGTGTTCACATGCAGAGTGAAAACCTTTGTTCTGCACGCTGCGCATAAGATGATTTTATTTCAAGAGTATATTCACGCAGTGCTGAGGAAAGCAATGACAGAATGCAGAATAAACGACTTGGCCAAGGAGATCAGTTCTGAATAGAAATGAAGATGATTTTTTTTTTTTTGCCTGGAGTGATGCAGCTATGCAATTCGCTGCAACTGGCTGGTGGGGGGGGGGGCAAAAAACATTGGTTATATTTAAAGCGGTGTTTGATAGATTCTTGATTAGTAAGTGCGCCAGAGGTTATGACGAGAAGGTAGTAGAATGGTGTCAAGCAGGTATATAAAAGAACCCGTAATCGAAAGATCAAAGAGACACAACTGCCCAAATTGACTAATTCTGCTTCTATTTCTTGCGCTCTTCTAAAGTGTTACCCTTTCAGACAAAGTGTAGTGCCCGCAACATTCTGGAGGAACGCAGTAGGCCAGGCGGCATCTACGGAAAAGAGTTAACAGTCAATGTCCCTGGTACGCCGAGATCTCTTATCAAGATTCGATGAAAGGGAAGGTCTCAGTCAAAATTTCAACGGTTTATTCTTTTCCATAGCTGCTGCCTGGCCTGCTGAGTTCCTCCAGCAGTTTGTGTCTATTACTTTGATTACCAGCAGCTGCATATTTTCTCTTGTTTGAGATAACGTGCAGTGCAGGTTGATAAAGAAAGTGCAGGGGCCTCGACGAGTTGATGCGTGATCAAGAGCTGGTCGTTATCATATAAGAGACCTGCTGAAGATTCTGACAACAGCAGGGGAGATGGTGTCCCCGATTCTTCATAATCGTACTGTCATGCTTTTGTATCTTCTGCCTAATGGAGGAAGGGAGAAAATAGGATGCCTGGAATGAATAGGGTCATTGATCCTATTTGCCTGGAATTGAATAGGGTCGTCCCCTTGACGTAGGATGCGAGCTGTAGGCAGAGTCTGTAGAAACGGTGGTGATTTCCATGATGTGCTGAGCGGTATGCAGAGGATTCTGCTCTTTTTGTTTGATATAGCTGACGAAAGAATTATATTCGGGTCGGATGATTTATATAGACTATTGATAAGTAATAGACAGGACCAAATGAGGTATAGCAAATTTCATTAGATCATTTGGAGAAGGAAGTCGAAAGATCAGAATGTGAGTGCGGCCGGAGCTATTTTGATTTTTTTCTTATTCTCATCGGTGTTAAGAGATGCGGGACTGCGCAGGCGTGTGACGTCGGACAGTGAAGCGAGGAAGATTTAAAAAGGGCAACCCTTAATCAGCGGGCAGCGTCGTTTGCGGACAGTGGAGTGAGCTGGGAGCAGACTTTGGCTTTGGCTCAACGGGCTTAAGCGGAAGCGGGCGAGACAAAGAAGGTTTACGTTTCAGTTTTTCGTGTTATTTGAGGAAAGGGGAAGTATGAGTGCGAGGGCAGCTTGTTGTTCTCAGTGTCGGATGTGGGAGGTCCTGGAGTCTCCTAGCCTCCCGGACGTCCACATCTGCGCCAGGTGCGCCGAGCTGCAGCTCCTAAGGGACCTAAGATCAGAGACAAGATAAGGTTGGGGCTGAAATACCCAAAAAACCCTCAGCAATAAATAACTAAAGTAATCATTTTTTTTATTCGATGGGAACAGCTTACGTTGGAATACACCCTTGTTATCTTTCTATCGACGTTTTTACTGTTCAGTCATAGAAGCATAATAAAAGTCAAAGTGAGTGTACTGATCCATCGCCAAGTAAATTTATGCACAGATGCACTGTAATACCTGCTTACAGCAACATTACAGCCACATAGAACAAGACTGTGATTTACTTGACTGCTGCCATTTATTCACAGGTAAAATGTAAAACATAGTATTGTAAGTCGGGCATGACATTTTTACAAATTGAGGTAGTACTCTGGAAAACAACAACAGAAAGCAGAATAAAGGACGTGGACAAGGACATCACTTCAGAACACAGATAAATAGCAACTTCTTCAGTAAGAGGGTGATGAAACTATTCATTCGTTGCAACTGGATGATGCGTGGGCACAAGACATTGGTTATAGTTAAAGTAGAAATTGGTAGATTATTCATTATTAAGGGCGTCAAATGTTACGTGGTGAACGTAGCAGAATGGAGTCGAGAGCGAAAATAAATCAGCCATAATCGAAAGACCGGAGAAACTCAACTCCCCAAATAGCCTAATTTTGCTTCTATTTCTTACGGTCCTCTGAAGTTTTACCATTTCAGATAAAGTGTAGTACACACAAAATGCCTGAGGAACTCAGCAGGCCAGGCATCATCTATGGTAAAGAGTTGACTGATACTCTTTATCAGGATTGATTAAAAGGTATTGGACGAAATATCAATTGTTTTTGCATAGATGCTGTCTGGCCTGCTGAGTTCTTCCAGCAGTTTGTGTGTAATGCTTTGATTAACAGCATCTGCATAGTTCTATTGTTAGAGATTATATGCAGTGCAGGTTTATAAATAAAGAACAAAGGCCCCGACACGGCAGAGAAGTGATCAAGAACTCGTCGCTATGATGTAAGAGATCTGTTATGTTGCATTCACCGTTAGTTGGTGTCCTTGAGTCCTAGTCGGAGGAGGGGAGAAGAGAGAATGTCTGGAGTGAAATGGGTCTTTGATTACTTTGTCACCTTCACGGAGGCTTCGAGGTATCGGCTCTGTCCATCGACAGTCTTATTTACATACTGTGCTGAATGGTGTGCCCAGCTCGCTGCACATTTTGTTTGCTGTCATGGATGGATGAATTGCGTACATAAGATAAGCATAAAATCCAAAAGCATGGATTGTAAGATAAAGTAAAGGCATCTTTTCACATCTTGTTTTTATAATATTAATAATTTGTTCAATTGTAAAAACACTAAACTGATAATCGAAACATAAGATATTATTTTAGTCATATGAATCAAATGCACGATATACTGTGCAAACGTGGGCAATGTTCCAAAAAATGGGAATACTTAAGAGTGGGTGCTGGTTTTGAACATACAGTGCCCCGGGGAACACCAATGTCTTACGTAATCGGAGGGCTGTTCCACTGCTCACTGATTGGTGATGTTATTCACAAGTCAGAGACGTCAGAAACCCAGTGGTTCGTCTCAGCGAATTGTGTTCGCTGATGTCCACGAATGGATGTTCGGGTATCTTTGTTAACAGGAGTTGGACCAGGTCGAAATGCAGGTCAATCATTAAGCTGGCATTTGAACATTCCAGTTCAATTCCATTTTCCTGCCTTATATCCCTATCTCTCTAACCATTATTTCTCAGACACCTCTTGACCTCTATTTTTATAAACACAGTAGATGTTTCTACAAAACGACATTGAAGGGAACTCTAAAGAGTCACTGTCATTCGGATGGAAAAAACAAGTTGTGAGTTGTTGGACGGATGGAAGAAAGATGGTTTTTGTAGGACGTGATTACATGTTTAGTGAAAATATTAACATTGAGATCATTGTTACATTCAGAAGTTTGAAGATGTCATGCTGATTTTGACTTTATTATTAGATTCGAAGTATTTCCAAACGTCATCGTTGATAATAAACTGAATCATTTTCCCAACCACAGAGGTTAGGCTAACTGAGCTATGATTTCCTATTTTTGCCTTGCTCCCATATTGAACAGTCCTTCAGTACCATGACATAATTAAGCGAACTTTGAAAAATCATGACCAATGCATCGGCTGTCTGGGATGTAGCATCAACTTTAAAACCATTGAGTTTGCCTGACGCTTTTACCTTTGTAACAGCAATGACACTCCCTTCTGATCCCGGTCCTCTGGCACTCTTTTAGTGTTTTCCACAGAGAAGACTGATACAAAGTACCCATTATGTATTTCTACGATTACTTTGTCGAACATTACTACCTCACTAGCATCATTTTGGAGTGATACAAAACTAGCTCTCATCTCTATTTTAAACTTGTTACAAGTAACACCCGTTGTGATAATGACCAGTGAGGCACAGAAAATCTGTATTTACCAACATATAAACTTTTATTGTTTCAGCTAAAAAGCATGCGGGTACAAATCTAATGTGTGTACCCTACTAGAATCCCTCACCGTCCATGAACAGTCAATGAACAGAAATTAGGATACCTGCTAAAGTATTCTACGATGGCGAGGCCTTGCTTGTGGCCCCGATCTCCATCTATCCATGGGATACTCCTTATCTGCGATGGTTGGTCTTTGTCCGCTGTAAAGTTTTTGCTATTTTAAAGTATTTGGAGCTATTGAGTCATATAGTGTTCCTCATCATTTGAAACATTGGATCTCTATCTTATCGGCTCAGGATCACCGGATCTACCTGTTTCACCTTGCTGCCGGTCATTGCACCGGGCCACAACCAACATTTTCTTTATGGCTCTGGCAACCCCAGCTGTTTGTATTTGTGTCTTTCAACTGCGACTGTTGCTGAACCCAGTCGAACCCAGTTGAATGAGGCAACCCAGAGAGAGTCAAACGAGGTTACAGATTGCTTCTTTGGTAGGTCTGTCATTTTACATAATAAGCAGCTGCTGCTCCAAGAAGAGGCTCATATTTGACAAGTCATTGCCTGAAATTCTTTGTGTCCAGAGGCAGAATCAGTTCAGCGTCCACGCACGTTCCATAAGCAAGCCTTACCTGTTTGAAAATAGTCACAGGTTGAGCAGGTAAGGTTTATGTGTCCATATTAAGATGCACTGATTAGATTTTTGAAGATTCATAATCAGTTCAGTGTCCAAAAGATGCGGGGTAGAAAGAAGACAACTAGTTGGTGTGCTTCCCTATGTTTGATTACACTGCATTTTCCTTTGGTCAACGCTCCTTACCCTCACAATAGAGGCCACGTGACTGTCTTGGTCAAGAAGCATAGGCGCCGGACGTTCTACATGGCCAGCTTCAAGAACAGACACTTTCTTTCAAGCATTCTGATCATGAACTAACCGGTACTGTCCAAATCACTGGAGTATAGCCAAAATGTGACCACTTTTAGCACATTGCAGTTACAAGGAATTTGCTTTTTGTCTTTAATTTTTTTTTTTGCAAAATTTGCGTTTTATGTTTTTGATGTGAAGATTGCATTTGCAGTGCTATGAGCCTGTGGTGCTGCTGCCAATAAGTTTTTCAATGCTCCTTAGTAGATATGTAGTTAGGCATATGTCCATAATCTTGAATTTGGCTTTGACAGTGGCTACTCGATTAATTAAATACAATGGCGCTGTCATTTTTCAATGCCAATGATATCTTGCTACACGTGGCTTATTTCATGTGATAAGTATAGTTTTAAACAATTATATCCGAACTCCGAGACAGCTCGTGTTGAGTTGGAAGATTGACAAGCAGGATTACATATTATACATAATTTCAGGTGAAATTAGTATGTTAACATCGGCCGTTCTAAGTGGTAGTTTTTTTTTCAATTAATGTTTATAGCACAATAACAAATGATGCTTTTCTAATAGGCTCCCTGGTGACGAAAGACAAGTATACCTTTAAGAAACTCTGACGGCAGTGCAGTGTATGCAGGAAAATTCCAAGAACATTGCATAGAGTTCCACAAATCTTGTGATTGGCTGTTTACTACTTCATCATTGCTGTTATCGGTCTTCCTGGTAGGGTTTTGGTGTTGACTTTGAATAATCAAAATGTCGTGTGAATTGTATCCGGTTGTGTTTACTGGCAATTATGTTCTCTCTCATTGAAGTATGGATTTTTTTTTCTTTGCTAATTTTCCGGGGGCTCTGTTAACTTTTTTTCCCATTAGTGACGTATTTTTATTGAACACTTTATTCATCTTAATTTGTATTTATTTATCATGAATAACGGTATTATTGCACGGATGGACTGCCGAGTAAGTTCCAACGTCATTGCGCAGTTAAGCACATGATAGAATTCGTAAAAGGGAATATTTTGACAACTAATATCAAATGTCAAAGATTTACAAAGGGATAACGTCAAGAGCAATTTGTAGCTGGGAATTACAGTTTTATCTTCTGTTAAAACTCAAATTCAAGACGAGAAATTTACAGCAACGACGACGTACTGTACATTGAAAGTTAACATGAATTAGACATGAAAATGCACATTATGTGAAATATAGACCATGCAGACACCCACAGACAGACACAGCTACACACAAACACACACACGCAAACACGCACACACAAACATACACACCACAGATACAGCCAAACGCACACATAAACATACATAAGCCTATTTCCATACGCACATTCATCCTACTCTCATTCTCGTTACAAACACTCTCACGCACACAAACATATAACTAGTCAGTATCATAGGCGCACTTACTTGCCTTCCTCTGTTGCAGCTGACTTGGTCGTGGTTGGTGCAATGCTCCGCAGACGTTGTGGTCTCTCCAGATGTATCACTGAGTACCTTTTTTCGATGGCAGTCACGGATCTGCTCGTCATTATCACGTGCGTGATATTGATCCGGATTGTTCCCATGACTTACCCGTCCAATTTTCTGAGCATCTCTCCGGCTTGCAAGGTGAATGTCGCAATAGCTTATGGCATAAGAGACTGCTCCGTCTGGGTGATGGCGATGTTCACCTTTGATCGCTTTGTGTCCAATTGCTTAAAAACAACTGAAAACGAAATATTGCACGGAACGAACGGCAGTACGGACGATTGGATCGGTCGTTGCTCTGAGTTGTTTCAAAAACATTTTTGGATATTTCATATATGAAACTCCAACCAAAACTGAACCAACACCATGCATAATTAATCATGATACAAACCAGTGAGATTATTTGTATTGAAAATGCTCCTGCTCCGGGATGTTCCTGGACTGTGTTTACGCTTGAAGCAAAAGACGCATTTCACTGTATGTCTAGATGTCAAATAGAGTTAATCTTAAATTTATTTAACAAAATACTCGATGCCTCTCCATCAAGAGCCCATGCGCACTAATCCCCGTTTGATTCTCTGCAAGTTCTCAAAATCTGTCCCCAGATTCAACATCAAACCTACACACCAAGGCCATTTTTGTAGTAAATTACTGTACAGATTTGCATATCTCTGTAGATTAGGTGGAAACCGGTGCGATGACAGGAAAAATCGGAAACTTCGACATAAACAGCATCTAAGATCAGGATTAAACTTCGTTCTTCGGATCTGCGTGTCTCAATATTCCGTCGACTTACAAAATACAACAGTGATGGCTGCAAGTTGCAAAATGTGAGAATGTGCAATGCTTGTTCAACATTTCACTGCAGATAGAATTAACCATGTATTTTGTTGTGCTTTTCATGCCAAATAAAAGTCAACACGAACATTTCTGCCGTCACAGAATCAGAATTTATAAACGTGCAACACTGGTCATCTTCTGAGTCTTTACAGTACCAGACTGTCTATTTATTCATCTTTTGTTTTATGCCTGATCCCATTTCCTTTCATAGTCAACGCTCCCTATTATACAATCCGAGATTCTTTCATTTACTCGGTACTCAAGTATTCTAATAAATAATTGTTGTAATCCTTGAACTGTAGCAACGCTAGTTTCTACATATATCCAAGGCTCGTTGTTGTTCATTTGATACTACAGTCTGAAACTTCGAATATCCATTTGTCCAGACTTTAAATATTGAATGATGATTCATGTTATCGTGTTTCCTTGTTAAGGTGGGTAAGAGCTCAGAAAGCTCCTGCCCAGGGGCATATTCAGGACTTCTTTACCACATGCAAGGAGTGGAACATGAATGCAGATTTCGGAAAACATCTGCTGTTCTCAAGAAAATCAATGCCACATCACCCGGCCCAAACACAGTTCTGATGTTCATTGCACCCAAGGTAGTCCTCCTGATTGAGTTAACTATCGCATAACAGGAAGGATTGAAGGCTGCCTGCAATCGGAGAAACTGAAGTAATCCGACCTGGCAGCCGGGAATAACAAAGCTATCTAGTGCACCACCTTCTACCCTGTGGAGGTAGGATGCTCGAATTCGTCGGCGCATCTACGACAATAGTCCGGACTGGATTGAACCTCAGTACAGCCACTGGTCAGTTGGCTGAAGAGGCAGAAAAGGGCAGCATTTAGTTGTGGCTGAGGAGGAAGGACAGAAAATAGGGAACCAACTAACCCCATTGAAATATGCGAGAGTAGCAGACTTCCCTGCCACAGCCTCGCCATCGGCAGAAGTATCAAGGCTAAGGGAGCGAAGCATGGATTTGTTAGTTCTAGACGATTTCTACTTATTCGGATTGCAACTTCTGGACGAAGGTTTTACATTCCACCTTTATGTTCGCCACCTTTATTTTGAACGATTTTTTTTTGTTCAGCAGGAGGGATTTGCGGGTTTTGCCTGTTTGGCTTTGTTGGTTTTTTAGTGCTCGAGGATGTTTTTTTTTTTTGCTTGAGCTGCATGCCATCATGGACAATATCTTCCATCCACTCCATAATGTACTGGTTAGGCACAGGAGTTCATGCAACCGGAGACTCATTCCGCCGAGATACAACACTGAGCGTCACAGGAAGACATTCCTGCCGGTGGCCATCAACCTTTACAACTCCTCCCTCGGAGTGCTAGACATGCTGAACCGATAGGGTGGTCCTGGACTTATTTACACATGGCATCATTTACTTATTATTATTTACTTACATATTTTTTATAATTTTATATTGCTATATTTCTGAAATATTCTTGGTTGGTGCGACTGCAACGAAACCCAATTTCCCTCCGAATCCGTAATGTCTGTCTGTCTGTCTGTCTGCTTGTATGTCAAGATGCCATTTGTGGAACTGAGGCCTGTAATCAATAGACGTAACTCCCATACCCCGATGGCCAACGCGGTGGGAGACTTTCATCACGTTAGGCTCATGAAGTATCTGACTAAATACGATCAACTCATTAATATAGAGCACAGAACATACAGTAGTACAGCATATTACAGGCTGCTCGGCCCACAATGCTGTGCCGATCCTCAAACCCTCCCTCCCATGTAACAACACACCTTAAATCCATCCATATACCTGTCTATTAGTCTCTTAAACTTCACTAATCTGCCTACATCACTGACACAGAGAGTACATTCCACGCACCAACCACTTTCTAAGTGAAAACCCTTCCTCTAATATTCCCTTTGAACTCCCCCTCCCCTTACTTAAAGCCATGTCCTCTTGTACTGAGCAGTGGGGCCCTGGGAAAGAGGCGCTGGCTATCCACTCTGTTTATTCCTCTTAATGTCTTGTACACTTCTGTAATGTCTCCTCTCATCCTCCTTCTCTCCAAAGAGTAAAGCCCTAGCTCCCTTAATCTCTGATCATAATCCATACTGTCTAAATCAGGCAGCATCCTTGTAAATCTTCACTGTACCCTTTCAAATGCTTCCACATCCTTCCGATAGTGTGGCGAACAGAATTGGGCACAGTACTCCAAGTGTGCCCTAACTAGAGTTTTATAGAGCTGCATCATTACATCGCGTCTCTTAAAATCTCTTTCGACTTATGAAAGCTAACACCCCATAAACTTTCTTAACTACCCTGTCTACGTGTGAGACAACTTTCAGGGATCTGGGGGCATGTACCCCCAGATCCCTCTGTTTCTTCCCACTACCGTGTATCCTGCCATTTACTTTGTACTATGCCTTGGTGTTTGTCATTCCAAAGTGTACCACCTCACACTTCTCCGTGTTGAACTCCATCTGCCACTTCTCAACCCACCTCTGCATCCTATCAATGTATTTCTGCAATCCTCTACAATCCTCTACACTATCTACAACACCACCTGTGTCGTTTGCAAACTTGCCAACCCACCCTTCTAACCCCACATACTTAAAATCACGAAACGTAAAGATCACAGAAAAGATCATTGTGGGACACCACTAGTCACAACCATCCAATCTGAATATACCTCGTCCAAAACGACACTCTGCCTTCTACAGGCAAGCCAATTCTGAATCCACCTGACCAAAGCTCCCTGGATCCCATGCCTTCTGGCTTTCTAAATAAGCCTACCGTATGGAACCTTGTCAAATGCCTTACTAGCATCCATTTAGATAACATCCACTGCACTACCCTCATCTATATGCCTTTATAAATCAGAGCATTGAGTACAGAAGTTGGGATGTAATGCTGAAATTGTACAAGGCATTGGTAAGGCCAAATTTAGAATATTGTGTACAGTTCAGGTCACCAAATTATAGGAAAGATATCAATAAATTAGAGAGAGTGCAGAGACGATTTACTAGGATGTTACCTGGGTTTCAGCACTTAAGTTACAGAGAAAGGTTGAACAAGTTAGATCTCTATTCATTGGAGCGTAGAAGGTTGAGGGGGGATCTGATCGAGGTATTTAAAATTTTGAGAGGGATCGATAGAGTTGACGTGAATAGGCTGTTTCCATTGAGAGTAGGGGAGATTCAAACGAGAGGACATGGTTTGAGAGTTAGGGGGCAAAAGATTAAGGGGAACACGAAGGGGTATTTCTTTACTCAGAGAGTGATAACTGTGTGGAATGAGCTTCCTGTAGAAGTAGTAGAGGCCAGTTAAGTTTTGTCATTTAAGGTAAAATTGGATAGGTATATGGACAGGAAAGGAATGGAGGGTTATGGGCTGAGTGCGGGTACGTGGGACTAGGTGAGATTAAGATTTCGGCACGGACTAGGAAGGCCGAGATGACCTGTTTCCGTGCTGTAATTGTTATATGGTTATCTGGTGATCTGTTCTGCTACAGAACAGTGGGGGATACAACTGTTTCATGAAGTAGTTCCAATACAATAGACAATAGACCAGGCATGGGCAAACTACGGCCCGCGGGCCATATGCGGCCCGTTAAGCTTTTTAATCCGGCCCGCAGAACTAGATGGAATTATATTAATAAACCTTGTTAACGTTTTCTCCCCGCAGTTCTGGCGTTTTCCCAATAGATGACGCACTCTATATACATTTGTGCCGACCCTTTTCCTGGTACATTCGAACCGGCTCACAATTAGCCAGCGTTCCGGCTAAGGGAGATAGCCTGCGGGGATTTGCGAGCACAGAGCTTTGGAGCCTCTGCGCCACGGGGGGCAGGTTGAGGGAGGCTTAAAAGTGTGGCTGGGGATTTCGAATAAAGTTTTTTTCTTCGACTGCAGTTACCGACTCCGTGACGTAATTTTTGCGCTGCATGTATCACACCGCTACACATTGACCTTTGTTGAGGTGCAGCCTATTACTCCACATTTGCGCTTTGCTCTTTGTTCGGCTCGACCTATTTGTGTGAACAGGCGTTCAGCGTCATGAACATCAACAAAGCCAGCCACAGATCCAAGTTAACTGACCAACACCTCCGATCCATCCTGAGAATCGCCACAACAAAACTAAATCCAGACTTTGATGCGCTGGCTAAAAAGGGAGACCAACAACACTGTTCCCACAGAAATTAAGAATAAGTTTCTTCGTTGTGTTATGTAAAAAATGCATTTGAAAATATTTTTTTCAATAAGCCTTACATGTTACATGTCATTTCTGTTAAGTGATGGACATGAGTAGTGCGCAGGTGCACGTACGTTCTCAAAATTAAAAAAAAATGCGCTCCAGATCATATAATACGCTCCGCATACTGGAGCGCTATCACTGTTCTGTCCTTGTGCTGGTCGTTGTTGAATTTTGGCACAGGGGACAATTGAATAAGAAGGAGCAGGACAAGTAGACCTGCATTTCCTACCGTTTTTGAAATAAAGACAGGCAGTAGGAGTGTGATGATGATAATATCTTGAAGGATAACAGAATTTTCAGTGCTTTAAAATAATAACTGTTACTATTAAAAAAGTTGTATTTTATTCATTTAATTTTCAGTGTTTTAAAAGTAATTTCAATAAATAGCTAAATACCATGGGACTTCAAAGACAGATATTTTGTCATAATGCATTTGTTCATTTTCAATTGAAATTAAAGCACATGTTTTCTACATGTCCCATGATATTTTATTTTCTCTTATGAGGTGTATTACCAAAACACTCCGTCCATCTGTTCCTGGTCCGGCCTCCTGTCAAATTTTAGAACCCTTTGTGGCCCACAAGTCAAAAAGTTTGCTCACCCCTGCAATAGACAGTATTAGCAGGAGTAGGCCATTCGGCCCTTCTAGCCAGCACCGACATTCACTGTGATCATTGCTGATCATACACAATCAGAACCCCGTTCCTGCCCATTCCCCATATCCCTTGACACCGCTATCTATAAGAGCTCATCTAACTCTCACTTGAATGCATCCAGACTCTTGGCCTCCACTGTCTTCTGGGGAAGAGCATTAAACATATACACCACTCTCTGGGTGAAAAAAGTTTTTCTGCATCTCTGTTCTAAATGGTCTGCCCCTTATTCTTAAACTGTGGCCTCTAGTTCTGGACTCACCCATCAGCGGGAACATGCTTCCTGCCTCCAATCTGTCCAATCCCTTAATAACCTTACATGTTTCGATCAGATCCCCTCTCATCCTTCTAAATTCCAGTGTATACAAGCCCAGTCGCTCTAATCTTTCAACATATGACCCTCCTGCCATTCCGGGAATTAACCTTGTGAACCTACGCTGCTCTCCCTCAATAGCAAGAATGCCCTTCTTCAAATTTGGAGACCAAAACTGCACACAGTACTCTAGGTGGGTCTCACCAGGGCCCTGTACAGCTACAGAAGGACCTCTTTACTCGTACACTAAATTCCTCTTGTTATAAAAGCCAGCATGCCATTAGCTTTCTTCACTGCCTGCTGTACCTGCATGCTTGCTTTAATTGACTGATGTACAAGAACACCTAGACCTCGTTGTACTTCCCCTTTTCGTAACTTGACTCAATTTAGATACCTCTGACACAGACTGTTTTTGGACGAATCACAGGTGACAATGAGTCATGCCAGCATACTGGGATTCAACGCAAGGTTTTGCTCTTTCTGCAACAATAACCACACACTCAATGACAATAAAACGATAGAATGATTGTCGTCTTCAGAAAGGGGATAAAAAAAGAGTACACATGCCATTGTACATCGAGGAATGGAAGGTGCTGAGTGATATTAGTTTTGCATTACCGGAAGTCAACATGTTGGATAACCCATTTTGGTCAACCCACATAGGTAGAAGCAAGCATAAAGAATTGTGAAGGGTCGTCCAGTCTCTGTTTAGTTGGTAAAATAAGGATATTTGGATACACGCCTGGGACTCGCTCTAACACAATTATAAAGATACGTTTTTAAGCAACTTTCTTCTAATAGTGAATGCGTACCATGGTTAAGACCATTGTCCTGCGTTTACAATCATCATGATTATGCCACAATCGAGACCGATGTGTCTTTTTAGACGCATAGTTTTCGACTATTTCACCAGATTGGCATTATATTTATTTGAAAATGGATGCGGTATTATGTAATTGTTTATCATATCTGTTTATGGCATCAGTCTGTCTCGAAGAACAATGGACGTGCGCTGTGGGTGGGATGGGGCGGAGGTATGGAGATTTTGAAGCGCCCAGTCGTCAAGATCCCATTTTCGTCCTCGTCGGAGCAATGGAAAGTAAAAGAAGCAATACATTTGGCACCAACTTGGCTGCAGGAACTGGCGAAAGATGTTCCGTGGTGTCCTGCCGCCTTAAGCCTCTTGTCCGGATTCTCCATTGCGTTTACTGCCGGATCCTTTATCTCTCCCGAGGCTGTCCATAAAGTTGTGGGGCTACATGCAGATAGCTGTGGCTCATAACAGTTAGTGATGTAATTATTTTATGCTGCATGTTTTGAAGAAATGTGATCACCATAACAAACAGAAGAGATTCTGCAGATGCTGGAAATCCAATGCAACACAGAAAATACTGCAAGAACTCAACAGATTAGGGAGAATCTATGAACATTAATAAACATTCCACTTTTTGGCTGGGGACAAATCTTCAGCATTGAAATGTGAGAAAGACGACATTTTTTTTAAAAAGGGAGGGAAAGAGGAAGGAGGATTGTTAGAAGGAGATAGGTGAAGCCAGGTGGGTGGGAAGTATAAAGGGCTGGAGAAGATGTAAACTGATAGGACAGAGAGAGGACCATGGAGAAAGGGAAGAAGGAGGTGATAAATAGGCGAGGAGAAGATTTAAGAAGCCAAAAAGTGGTACAGAACAGGAGGGAAGGGGCATGTGAAATATTACCGAATTCGATGTTCATGCAATCAGGTAAGATTCTACTGAATAGAAATGAGGTGTTACTCCTACTCCCTGAGATTAACCTGAGCAAAGAGGTTCTTTATATTGAATACTTAATAATCACGTCAGTACATCTCTCCAGTCTGCTCAGAACCATCTGGATATCAGGAACTCTTCCATCGGTCTGCTATTCATGAATATTAGCGTGATATGCAACACAATTTACGATCTAATCTCAGCATTAAACTTCAAACCTTTGTTTATGTGCCTCCGTTGCACATAAGTAAGTGACTGCTTACAAAACAGCAAGAGAATATTCATACAGCTCTCACTCAATGAGGCATGAATAAAATATCTCCTCACTGACGAATAACATAGGTGCATGTCAAGACTACATGCTTAGCCCGCTGATTTCGACATGACGATGCAACTAAAACAAAAAAGCTTCATAAGCAAATTCCATGACGACATCACTATTATTGAATGATTCACAGCTGACGATAATTAACAAACATAAAATGCGCGAGGAACTCAGCAGGTCAGGCAGCGAGATCCTGCATCAGATTCCACATAGCCTGCTGAGTTCTTCCAGCATCTGAGTGCGTGTTGCATTCATTCTGCAGCATCTGCAAAGTTCGCGTATTCGTTGCAGTTGACGATAAATCCGTTTTCCAGAGCCAAATCGGTTACTTCAGTACGGTAAAGGATGGAGAACATGCTCTAGTCAGCGGTAGACATAGCAATCAGCTGTTCATACCTGGGCGCAAATATGTCAGATTAATCTGTCTCCGCATGTGGATGAATTCAAAGCGTTTTTGCTTTCTTCAGAGGTTAAGCAGGCTTTGATACATATAAAGCTCTTTAAAGAAAAACCTCTATGGGTATACAGTTGGACGTGTCCTGACTGCATGCATTATGGGCAGAATGACAGTGCGAATGCACAAGGACATGGGAAGCTGCAGAAAGTCATAGGACATAGCCCAAGCTCAACACCTCAAGACCACTTCCTCTAGTAATAGTATCTATACGAGATGCTACCTCAATAATCCGGCATTCATTATCAAACATTCTTGTAGTACAGACCGCGTCATTGTCTTGCAGGAAGCATAGACGCCTGATGTTCTACATGACCGGCTTCAAAAAGCAGAAACTTCCCTTCAAGCTTGCAAACCTTGAACTACCGGTATAGCCCAAATCGCTAGAATGTAGCAACAATCTGGCCACTTTTATTACCTTGCACTAAAATGGTATTTGCTTCTTACATTTCAATATATTTAGCAAAGTTTGAGTTTTATGTATTTTTATGTGAAGTTTGCTTTTACAGTGATCCATGATGCTGCTGCCAATAAGTATTTCATTGCACTTTTGCGGATATGCAGTTTTGCATATTTCATTAAACTTGACTTTGTCTTTGACAGTGATTATTGAATGAATTAAACTCAATGGACGCTGTCATTTCTCAATACCAATGACATGTATTTACACGTGGCTGTTTTCGATGGGCTAAGTTTAGCATTAACCAATTATATCCGGCCTCTGAGACAGCACTTGTTTCCGTTGGACGACTGATAAGCAGGATGACACATTATACATAAAGTCTAGTGAAAAAAATGTTAACATCAGCTGTTCTGAGATGTTTGTTTCAATTAATGTACACAGTATACTAACACTGATGTCTTTCTAATAGGCTCCCTGGTGACTACTGCTAAGTATAAATTCAACAAACACTGAAGATATTGTAATGTATGCAGAGAAGTTCCAAGAACAATGCATGGAGTTCCACAAATCTTGGAATTGGTTGTTTACTATTTCATCATTGCAGTTATAGGTATTCCTGGTAGGTTATTGGTTCTGACTTTGAATCTTCAAAACGTTGTGTGAATTTTATCACGGTTGTGTTTACTGGCATTTATGTTCTCTCTCCGTGAACTGCAGATTTTGGTTTTACCTTTTTAATATTTTTCCGGGAGCTGTTTTTTTTTTCAGATTTGTGACGCATTGTAATTTGTATTTATTTATCATGCGTGTTGGCGCGTGGACAAGCGATTAAGGCGTTCGTCTAGTGAGCTGAAGGTCGCTAGTTCGAACCTTGCTTGAGGCTGAGTGTGTGTCCTTGAGCAGGGCACTTAACCAGACATATAATGTCCTTCCCTTGGATAACATCAGTGGCATGGAGTGGAGGGGAGACTGCAGCTTGGGCAACTGCGGGTCTTCCATTATGAAAAATAAACCCTGCGCAGGAAACTTTCAAACTCGCAAATCTACACACACACACACACACACACACACACACACACACACACACACACACCACCGATCCAGCCATTCAGACACATAAACTTACGCAAGCAAATTGCCAGAAGCACACTCATCCTACTCTCACTCTCGATACACAGAGACACACATTACATACACAGAGTCAGTAACACAGACGCACTCACTCTGCCATCCTCTGTTGCAGCTAACCTCGTCTTGATTTGTGTAATGCTCCGCAGACGGTGCGGTCTCTCCAGATGTATTACTGTCTACCTGCTGTCGATGGCGGTAACGGATCTCCTGGTCATCATCACGGGCGTGATATTGATGCGGATTATTCCCATGACTTATTCGTCGAATTTCCTGAGCATCTCACCGGCTTGTAAGGTGAATGTCGTCGTAGCTTATGCCGTAAGAGACTGCTCCGTCTGGGTGACGGTGATGTTCACCTTTGATCGCTTTGTGGCTATATGCTGCCAACGACTGAAAACGACATATTGCACAGAACGAACGGCGGCAGTGGTGATCGGAACGGTTGTTGCCCTGAGCTGTTTCAAAAGCATGCTTGGGTATTTTATATATGAAACTCCACACAAAACTGAGCCAACACCATGCATAATTAAAGCATCATATTATACCTCGCCTGGCTGGATAGCGTATGACTGGATCGACAGCGTTTTAATCCCTTGTCTTCCAGTAGTTTTAATATTGCTGTTCAACTTCATGACCATCAGGTTTATTGTTAGGGGCATGAAGATCCGCAGGAAACTCCAAATCGGCGGGAAAACTGACAAACCAAATGATCCAGAGATGGACAGCCGCAGAAAGTCTATCATCCTGCTCCTAAGTATCTCTGGTATTTTCGTCCTTTTCTGGATAATGGCACTGGTATCTTTCCTCTACATTCGCATTGCCAGCGTTTCTTACTTTTCGGGCTCCAATTACAGTGAATCAGTTTTCCCTCTCGAAGAAAGTGGTTACGCGCTTCAGTTCCTGTGTTCCTGTGTGAATCCATTCATTTATGCCGGGACACAGAGTAAGATCAGGGACGAGATCAAACTAGCGTTGATGTATCCACTGACCCTGTTTAATAAAATTACAAAATAAAGTTTTTTTTTTAATTTTCGGGGAGTGGTTTATGTTGGGAACTATTTTCCGTTTCGCTTCCACCATTTCGACTGTCCAGTCATAAAGTCAACACCAATTGTTTTGTCATTTGCACAAACACGTCCTCGCAAAGGGGAAATTGACGTCTTACTTGCAGCAACATCACAAGTATCTTGCACAGATAAAAGAAGCATTCACACATTTTTTTTACAATGATTTGTGGTTGTGAACATTTTACATCGAAGTGATCGTGATGTTGTTAAGTTAAGGGGATTGTGTTTGTTTGTTGAAGAACAAAACTATTGTTGGAAGGTAGCCATTAACGAACCTCTGGCCTAGTGATATTAGATAGAGAAGTGCACCAGTATATTAGATAGAGTCCACTACAGTCTGCAGATTCTTGTGTTCCTGTGTATTAGAATCGGTGTGGTGCATCATGATACAAACCAGTGAGATTACTTGTATTGAAAATATTCCTGCCCCGGAATTTTACTGGATTGTTTTGACGGTTGACGCAACAAACGCATTTTACTGTATGTCTAGATGTCAAATAGACTTAATCTTAAATTTATTTAACAAAATACTCGATGCCTGTCCATCAAAACCCCATGCGCACTAATCCCCATTTTATTCTCCGCAAGTTCCCAAAATCTGTCCCCAGATTCAACCTCAAACCTATGCACCAATGCCATTTTAGTAGCAAATTAGTGTACCGACTTACATATCTCTGTAGTCTGAGTAGAAACTGATACGATAAGAGGGAAAACGGGAAACTTCCACAGAACAGCACCTGAGATCAGGATTAATCCTCGTTCTTCGGATCTGAGTGTCTCAATCCTCCGTCCACTTAGAAAAATATTGATGAATCAAAATACAGCATTAATGGCTGCAAGCTGGAAAAGTGTGAGAATATGCAATGTTTGTTCAATATTTCACTGCTCTTATGAATTAATCATGCATCTTTCGTCCCTGTCATCCAGAATAAAATCAACATCAACAGTTCTGCCGTCACAGAATAAGAATTTATAGGCGTGCAACACGCGCCATCTTCTGAGTCTCAACAGATCCAGGCAGTCTATTTATTAATCTTTTGTTTTAATCTTGATCCCTTTTGCCTTCATTATCAACACTCCCTATGATACAAGCCAAGTTTCTTTCGGTTATTCCGTACCCAACTATTCTAATAAGTGATTATTGTAATCCTTGAACTGCTCCAATGCTTGTTTCTAATTATATCCAAGGCTCGTGATGTTCATTTGATACTGCAGTCTTAACCTTTGAATAGTCATTTATCCAGACTTTAAATATTGAATGATAATTCATTTAAGGTATTTCCTTGTCAAGACGGGTAAGAGCGCAAAAAACTCCTGCCCAGGAGCACAGTCAGGATTCCTTCACCACATGTAAGGAATGGAATATGAGTTGTTACGGATCCAGCAAAAATAAATATATGATTAAGGCAGGGTTTTTATAAGAAACAAAACGTTTATTAAACACTGAAAAACTAAGCCCCAAAAATAAACAAACAACTAACATATCCGGAAATCAGCTGCTGTGCCGCAGCTTAAATAGTTCTTAAAGGAACAAAGCGAAAACAGTTCTTAAAGCGATGTTGCAAAAACTGTTCTTCAAAGTAGTACGGTAATTGTTCAAAATGCTTACAGTTCATTAAAGTAGAGACTTTTTAGACGATTTAAATTCTCTTTCACATCATGTTGTTGCGGTTCCCAGTCGAACTATACTTTTCCCCAAATAATTTACGGAGATGAAAATGAAATGGCTTAAAGGCACTGACCATTCCTTGACAAAACTGTACCCAAAACCTTTCTGCTATATGTCGCAGGGATTAACATAGGGACAGCCAAAGAATTCCTTCCGAATGAGGATCAAACAAGGTTGAACCTGTTTCACCGTCGAAATCGACTTTCCTCTATCTTTTAGCTCCTGAACTCAGATCTTCACTCTCCACTGATTCTAACCGGCAGTATTATAAAGAAACTGCTGGCAATGACATTTTAAACTTTAGGCATTAAGTAAAACTGCATCTTTCAACCGAACTGCGTCATAATATTGTACCACACAGTGGCATGGAGTCAAAATGGCAAATCCAGCCACTTTTATACCCTGAAAAAAATCCTGTCACGTGACCACTACTGGCGGGAAAATGACGTCACTGCACCATCACAAGACCACCACCTTAAGTCCAGGATAGCTTCAACACTATTGTCAAGTGACAAGTACACCACTGTCACGAGACACGGGTACGTAAAACCCCCCTCCAAAAAATGGGTCTGTCAACAACAAAATTTTAAGAATTATTTGCAAGGAAAAAACACAAATGTGTAAATTTTATAACATACACAGTATACATAGTATCATCATAAAACTTATACAATACCATCATATAACTGCTTATAACTCACAATACAGTAGGAGTGTTACAATTGTAAAATAAATCACACCATTAAAAAATTACATTGTACGTTCAACATCGAGATAGACAATCAGCAACCACATTATCTTTACCTTTATTATGAGTTGTCACAATATTGTACTCTTATAACATCAAATTCCAATTTAATAACCTTCTGTTTTTGTTTTTCATCTGACTCAGAAATACTAAATGATTATGATCAGTGTAAGCAATGTGTTTTTTGAGTTGTACCAACATTGATGTCAAAATATTCTAAAGCTAAAACAAGAGATACCAGTTGATATTGTTGAATAGTTTCTTTGATGCTTATTAAATTTCTTAGAAAACTAAGCTATTGGATGATCAACATTACCCTCATTACTTTGCATTAATACTGCTCCTGCAGCCTCATCACTAGCATCTACAGCTAATGAAAAAGGTTTTTCAAAATCAGGTGCCTTAAGTACAGGTTGTTGTCATATCATAGTTTTCAATTTTTCAAATGCTTCTTGACAAGGCACTGTCCAAACAAACTTCACATTCTTCTGCAAAAGGTTAGTTAATGGAAGGGCAACTTTAGCAAATTTCTAAAAAAAATTTCGATAATATCCTACCATTCCCAATAATCCTCTGAGAGTTTTCCCCCCCGTTGGAGTGGGAATCTCTAAAATCGCCCGAACTTTTGCCTGAACAGGAGCTACCTTACCTTGACCCACAACAAAGCCAAGGTAATTCACAGTGGCATGTCCAAATTGACTCTTAGCTAAATTAATAGTTAGGTTAGTTTTTGAAAACCTTTTAAACAATTTCTCCACCGCAATAATGTGTGCTTCCCAAGTATCTTTTCCTGTCACTAAATCATCAATAGCCCAGATGGAGTTACAAATGCAGAAATCTCTCTCGCTTGTCCGTTTGTGGAACACCCCAATACCCTTTCAATAAATTATTCTTTGTAAGGAACTTTGCTTTTCCAACTTTATGGAGAAAATCATCTAGTCTAGGAATTGGATATGCATCTGTTTTCGTTACAGCATTTACGTTCTTATGGTCCGTACAAAACCTAATACTAACATCCGGTTTTGGCACCATAACACAGGTTGAACGCCAATTCGAGTTAGATGGTCTAATAATTTTATTCTCTAACATATATTTAATTTCTTCCTAGCAAGTACACATTTTTCTATGTTCATCCTATAATGGTGTTGTTTAATAGATTTGGCATCTCCAACATCTACAGCATGTGAAACTATAGTAGTCCATCTCGGAACGTCGGGAATCAAATTCTTATATAAAAAAA
Organism: Hypanus sabinus; assembly: GCF_030144855.1. Classification (NCBI taxonomy): domain Eukaryota; kingdom Metazoa; phylum Chordata; class Chondrichthyes; order Myliobatiformes; family Dasyatidae; genus Hypanus; species Hypanus sabinus. The sequence continues at coordinate 71,133 of NW_026779799.1, forward strand.
ACGATTACTTCAGCTTCTGTTTCTGCACTGGCTGTACATGTGCTAGTTTCTCATCACTAATTTCCAGAATGGTTGAATTTGGTAACCTGACAGAAACAATATTGGAATTAGAATGAAATTCAGATGAATCATCTATCATGTTCCTAGTTAAATCAAATTCATTCTCATTAACCACAACAGTCACAATATCAGATTGTTTCTCATAAAATGGTTTTATCATATTTATATGGCAAAGTTGAGTTGGCCTTCTACGATCTGGAGTTTTTACCACGTGATCCACATCATTGATTTTAGACATAATTTCATAAGGACCATGTATTCTAGCTTGTAAATGATTCGTTTGCACTGGGAAAAGAACTAACACTTAATCTCCAGGCTTAAACATCCTCATCCCAGCTTCTTTATCATACGAAGTTTTCATTTTCTCCTGAGCCAATTTTAAATTTTCCTTGGCTAAACTACAAGCTTTATGTAACCTGTCCTTAAATTTCAAAACATAGTTCAACAAATTAGTGTGTACTTCCTTACTGATCCACTGTTTTTTTTTTAATAAAGCTAAAGGTCATCTCCATGCCCAAATACAAGTTCAAATGGAATGAAACCTAAAGATTCTTGCACCGATTCCCTTACTGCAAA